>NC_083736.1:2440108-2532608 GCF_028564815.1 Eubalaena glacialis | reverse complement strand
ATTTTATATGTCATAGTGTCTATCCGTTAATCCCAAACTCCTAATTTATCCCTCCCCCATCATCCCCTTTGGTAACCATACATTGGTTTTCTATGTCTGTGAGTCAGACACTGGCTATTTTAAGTGCTTGTTTCACTGCCCTCAACCGAAACGTCTAAAAGGGAGATCAACTATCTACGTGATCCAAATGCAAAGTGACAGAAGATAAGGCTTTTCTTCGTACAATAACTCTGCTCCAGGAGTTTAAAGAAGAAGAAAACGGAATCACCAAGTATACAGAGAAAAATCATTCTCCCTAGATCCTTACACAGGGGGTGCGGGAACATCTAGGTTGTTTTTCCTGCCTACTTTCTCTTTTGCATTTCTATATAGAGGTTTATTTGTTTCCTAGGACTGTCACAGCAGAGGACCACAAACTGAGTGTCTTAAAGCCATGGAAATGTATTGTCTCACTGTTCTGGAGACCACAAGTCCAAAATCAAGGTGTCATCAGGGTCGGTTCCTTCTGGAGGCTCCAGGGGAGGGTCCCTCCTGCCTCTTCCAGCTTCTGGGGGCTCCAGGCGTCCCTGGGCTTGTGGCCGCATCCCTCCTATCTCTGCCTCTGTCTTCACGGGGCTTCTCCTCTGTGTCTGTGTCTCCTCTTTTTCTGAGGACACCTGTCATATTGGATTAGGACCCACCCTAATGTCTTCATCTGGATCACATCTGCAGAGATTCTGTATATTTCCAACTAAGACCATATTCTCAGTTACCTGGCATTCAGACTTCAACACATCTTTTGGGGGAACAAGGTTTAACCCATGAGAAAAAGTAAGAAAGGATTGAGAGAATCCTATCTGTAGAACGGATGATCCATTGAAAAGGTCCTAGATGTAGAAGAAAAAGTAGAAGATGGACACCTCCCTGGTTCCTGTGTTCAGCTCTACAGCTAGGGGTTGCACCCCAAACTCACTCCACTCAGTGTTTGCAGAGGGACCCCAGCCCAACCTCAGGGTTATGCAGACCCAGAAAGAGCCAAGAAGGACCCAGTCAGCAGGGGAAGTTACCTGTTGCTTCCCAGAGCACCTACTAGATTGAGAAAACAGTCTCTAGCCTTAGATGTCGACGTGGGCAATGTCGCTGGGACCAGCATTTCCCCAGTGGTTTCCAGACCTTAGGAGCTCAGACTAGCTCCCTACAAAGCAGAAAGCAAGGGGACACTGGCGTCCCCTGTTCCTCCTCCCCACCTACATTCACACAAAAGCCACCCTGAGAAAGAACACAGAGGGAGGAAACCTGAAACCCACAGCAAATGTGGTGTTCACCTCCAGAACAGGTGATGTTTTCCAGATAATGAGCTCATACAGGAGAACTGAACAGTTTGGGAACAGTAAAGAACTGGCATTTTCTTTGTACCTGCACGTGGTCCAAGCAGATTTCCATCCTACTACATGTGTACAATTAATAGACATCAAGATACATACCCTTTGCTCTCCAGTGATTCAGTACCTCTCATTCCTTGGAATGAATCTTACATTTATTTCACCTATGTTCAACTTGACTTTGTACAAAGCAGTGTTCTATTTAAAGAACTATCAATAATGCATCCTCTGACATGGATACAAATCCAATTATTGACATTCTCAGAGCTCAAAGGGAAATTATAGTGATCATTTGGATTTCACATAAATGTCGTGACTGTGGTTTCATATCATCAGTAGTATTCTTTAGTATTTCTGCCATAGGACGATTTGCAAACAATTATCCTGTGTAACTGTTACTCCATGAAGGCTTTATATCTGTAATCTCACAATATTCAAATGTCGTGACCTATACTGAAATTCCAAAATGTTTTACAATTTCTTCCCCTAATTTAAGCATATGGAATTCTATGCTTTTTTATATTTTTGAACTTGTTTATCTGCCTTTCACAAAATTAATATAGCTTTTAAATAACACACTGTGTCCTTAAATACAATGCATAAGAAACCCTTTAATCCATCTAAACTCACTGTGAATTTTATGTTTACATTCAATAAGTTATTAAACAATATTCATTTTAATGCTGGAGAAAAGAAGACCTTGACCAATTTATTAACGAACATAAGTTCATGGAAATAATCCTGTGGCTACATAATTTATGAAGTAATTAATTCTGACTTAAACAATTATTTACTTGAGACTCAAATTTGCACTGAAACTCAAAGTAATGTTTCCTTGGGATGACATAATAAACTTCTTATGTAATTACTAACTAGTCTCAAGCATGACAAATGTTTTAATTAAAGTCACCAAAACGGTTAAGTATTTATCACTCTTTTTTCATCTTTTCCCTTCATTCGCTTTAGATTAACTGTTTAACCGTCACCGAAAGCCCAGAGGTAACATGGAGATCCATTCACCAATGGCAGGATGTTTCTGGTAGCTGAGGAGTGAGAAACAAAACCTTCTTATTTCAAATAGTTTACAGAATATTCCTGGAGCTCCTAAGAAGGGCTGAGTTGCTTACTCCATTCCAGAAAGGCATACTTCACCTATGCCATTACAGTGGAGGGGTGCCCAAAAGTATATCTCAAGTATAGTGAGACACCAAAAGCTACCGAGAAATTGTCTTGCATAATCTGTGACTCTTGAATTCAAGATCTGTTTTTATAGGGAGCCCTCCTACACTGCTGGTGTGGATGTAAGTTGGTGCACCCACTATGGAGAACAGTATGGAGGTTCCTTAAAAAACTATAGAATTGCCATATGATCCAGCAATCCCACTCCTGGGCATATATCCAGAAAAGACAAAAACTTTAATTTGAAAAGATACATGCACCCCTATGTTCATAGCAGCACTATTCACAATAGCCAAGACATGGAAGCAACCTAAGTGTCCATCGATAGATGAATGGATAAAGAAGATGTGGTACATATATACAATGGAACACTACTCAGCCTTAAAAAAGAATGAAATAATGCCATTTGCAGCAACATGGGTGGACCTAGAGATTATCATACTAAGTGAAGTAAGTCAGAGAAAGACAAATATCATATGATGTCACTTACATGTGGAATCTAAAATATGACACAAATGAACTTATCTATGAAACAGAAACGACTCACAGACATAGAGAACAGACTTGTGGTTGCCAAGCAGGGTGGGGTGGGGGAGGGATGGATTGGGAGTTTGGGGTTAGCAGGTGCAAACTATTGTATATAGGATGGATAAACAACAAGGTCCTACTGTACAGCACGGGGAACTATATTCGGTATCCTGTGATAAGCCATCATGGAAAAGAATATGAAAAATTATATATATATGTATAACTGAGTCACTTGGCTGTACATCAGAATCTAACACAACATTGTAAATCAACTGTACTTCAATAAAATAAAAATTAAGAAAAACATGATCTCCTTCTATACCATCAAGAGCCTGGGTGCTCCACCCCAGACTTGCATGGTGTGAAATCTTTCTGGTCTACCACCTCCGCCCTGGGTAGGGAATGGGTGGGTGATCCAGGGTCCTTAGCTGTTGGACAGCATTTGTGCCCATAGTGTGGGTCGGAATAAACAAAGGTTCAAACCAGCATTGACTGAATCCACATCGGTGGTTTATGCATGATGCTCTGTTGAAGGCTGCCAGGTGGGTCCTCACTGGGTACCAACCTCAACCCCAATGGAGACTGGGCATCTATGCCGCTTCTTGGCATCCCTTTCTTGTAGTCTTTGTCTTTTTCATCCCTCCCAGCCCCCCAGCTTCCCAACTTAGCTGTAGTGCTTACCTTGGTCTTTTTTTTTATTTTTTATTTTTCAGATTTAAATCCAGAACCAATTCTGGGATTTATTCTAGTCACATACTCCCTTATCTCCACATCTAATCAGTCTAAACTTCTGCCTGTACTAATTCCCAAAGGTTTACCAAATCCATACTTTCCTCTTCATTCCCCTGTCACTGCCAAAGGACCTACTGTGAAAAATAAATAAGTAAATAAAAATTTTGAAAAAAATGATTAAAAAAAGGAAATTGTTCCTGTGAAAGGTAGAGCAGATGTGAATTTTTCTTTTTTTAATGTTTGATTTTTTTTTCCATCCTCAACTTGAAAATGGATAGCATAAAGCACTAGTTATTCTGGTCTGTCTGATTTCACTGTGTTTTGTCGGGACACCTGTCTAGACACAAAACACATGGAAAAAAAAAGATGGTAAGCATCTATCTCAATTGCAGTATTCACAGGGTAAAAAACAAGCATTTGCTTTGGGTTGTTTGGGGTTTTTTCTTCTGGGTTTCTTAACTCACTGACAGAAATGCTGCTTCCAAATGATTATCTCAACATCGAGTTTCACATTTGGGGCAATTTGCTATACACAGCAAAACTGTTTTGCTTTACTTTTTTTTCCCTATGTTTTTCCTTGAGTATCTCCCTTGATGCATATGTAATTTTCTTGAAAAACCTAAGCCTGTTAGAACCATGCGATGATGCTTTTTTCTCTTCCGTGGGCAGGATGCCATGAATTCAGTGCCTGGAGAATTAGCCTCACCTCAGAATTGGCCACGGTTCACGCTTAGCCCTTCACACGCTGTGTTTAATGTTTACCTGTTTCCATTTCATATCCTAGAATTCCAGTGGCATTCTATAGCTACTTTTGAGGTCGAAAATAGTTTATTCCTTGGAAACTTATGTTTGTGTATATGTTTGAAGAGTGAATAATAACAAAAAAGAAACTAGAGTATCTCACAGTCGAGATTTCAAAATTTGCTGATCATCTCTTGGAAAGGAAATCATCCATGAATCATGTTTTCAGCACACAGAATAAAGGACCAAAAGCACCAAATCTCTACTTACCCAGTAACTGTAACTTCCAAGTGTATATATATATATATTTTTTTAATTTTATTTATTTATTTATTTATTTATATTTGGCTGTGTTGGGTGTTTGCTGCTGCACGCAGGCTTTCTCTAGTTGCGGCGAGCGGGCTCTAGGTGCGCGGGCTTCAGTAGTTGTGGCTCGTGGGCTCTAGAGCGCAGCCTCAGTAGTTGTGGCTCGCGGGCTTAGTTGCTCCGCGGCATGTGGGATCCTCCCGGACCAGGGCTCGAACCCATGTCCCCTGCAATGGCAGGCGGATTCTTAACCACTGCGCCACCAGGGAAGTCCCCCAAGTATATTTTTGAGTTTATATTGAGTCCCTCAATGGTCTAACTCTATTAACTATTTTTTGTAAATTGTCTGCCATCTATTCTGTTTACAGAATGGGCCGACAGATAAGAATTCAAGAGGAAAAAATGTAGTTAGAAGGAAAACAATCAATACAATTATAAATTCTGTTTCCAGTACACACACACACACACACACACACATACATACATACATACATACACACACCCACACAGGCTTCTGCTTTGTCTCGAAACACAGCCAGTAGATTTCACAGTAATTTCCAGATTTTCCTCAAAGAGTGAAAATTTTTCTGGTGTTCATTCACCGTGATCTTTTCCATCTCCTCTTAACACCTTTGAATGTTGCTCTTTCTATCATACTGATTAGTAAAAATGATGAACTGGTTTGGTAGGAATGGAGGGGAATTCACAGACCGTGAGTTTGGTTTTTTATTGTAACGAGTGTTCCTTTGGATTGGATTCAGATTTTGAGTGTTGAGAAGATTCAGTGTCTCCTTAGGCATCTTGTGATTCGTCCAATCAGAAAATGGTCCTGCCTGTGGATTCCACCTGTGTCTGTTTCTGCCTTAGGTACCTGTGGCATCCTCCACATCCTCGTCATCTTTTCCAACCTGGATGCCATCTCATCTTCTGGTTCCATCCTCTTCTTTATTTCTTTTCCTTCGTCTTTGCTTTATGGTTAGACACGGTCCATACTAACTTTTAGAGAACTGACACTACACATTTTCATTTCTCCTTCATCATCTTGTCTTCTTTGAAGATAATTTCTCCCCCACCAAATCTGCATACGACATTAATCTCTCATATGTTTCATGTTTCATGTCTTTGTTAACATATATAACATGCTGATTGAATGCACTCCATCCTATATCTAAGGGAATCCCCACATAAACATGACAATGGAAGCATTCCCCCAAATCGTTATTTGTCAGATGGGAAACAGTGTTGATAAGGTTCCTTAACTTGTCCAAATCACACAGCTCTCATGGTGCAACAGGGAGGGAGGGATAAATTAGGAGTTTAGGATTGACAGATACACACCACTATATATAAAATAAACAACAAGGTCCTACTGCGTAGCACAGCGAACTATATTCAGTATTTTGTAATAACCTAAAATGGAAAAGAATCTGAAAAAGAATATATATGTATATAAATATGTATATGTAGCTGATTAACTTTGCTATACACCAGAAAATAACACAACATTGTAAATCAACTGGACTTCAATGAAATTTTTTTTTAAAAAGAAAAGGAAATTAAGACCCAGAGTAAAAAAAAAGAAAAAAAAATCTGTGTCTAACTGCAGACCTCAGGGCTTTAACCTCTATGCTTCCTCCTGTTGTAAGAAATGGGTTAAAAAATACCGTCCTCTCTTTCAGAGCTTAAACCTTAGACACCCTCAGTAGGGTAACATTGGGACCTTCCCTAGAGCCATTTAATGTGCTGTAACTTAAGACACCTCCATGCTATGTATCTCAGTGCTGTTTCAGTGTTTCTTTGGAAACCAATGGCCACGTTCATCTGCTCTTGTAAAAGGGAGGGTCTTCCGGATAATATTTTTCCTGGCCGCGTTTTTTTTTTTCAGTGTGCACGCAAAGGCTATGACTCTGTCTCAAACATTCCTGATTTGAACTATAAGGGAGAGAAATGTTTTCTTAGTTTCATGAATACTTGTGAGGCAACACCGCACAGAAAGTCTGTTCTTTGCCCCTACTCTTAGTCATGGCGATGACTCTTGGTCAAACTGTCAGAACTCAACGCATTTGGTTACTAGGTAAGATGTGATTCTCTGTAGGTGAGGCAGGGGGGTAAGATAAACCAGGCTGTCAGCATGCTGAAACTAACCATGACATTTCATGATGTGTGCTTTGATTCCTGGTTGGGTCCGATGGCTGGTCATGGGGTACATATGTGTCTACGTGACCAGTTCCCTTTAAGAACATTGGACTCCAAGACTCAAGTGAGCTTTGCTCAGCAAGGGCATCTTGAATATGTCCCTGAATTTTGCAAATGGAGAGAAACCCAAAGCACATCTCTGTTATCGTCAGAGAGCAAAGACAAGAAACTCTGCATTTGACCTCTGTAGTCTTTACCAATGTAGACCTTTTCCTTGCTGTTCCTACATGTTTCCTTGGTTTTAATAAGTCTTAGCTGCACTTGTAACATGATGGGGACCATGTGTCCTTTCCAGCCAATCCCCATGCTAGCGGGTGTTTGGGAGACTCTGGAGAGAATGCTTGATACGTTTTTACTGTGTCTATATATTTCTTTGTTTTGTTTTGGCCATCTATTTTGGTTTTAGGAAGAGAACATTTCTTCAACTGTGGGTCTCTATTGCCTGTTCTCCTAAAAATTTCCCGGATTAGTTGTGAGACTTTGCATCTCTTTACCCATATTTCCGTGATTTATGCGTCTTCCATGGCCAGAGAAAAAGAGAAGGTGTAGGAGGCAAAATAATGGGAGAAAAATGAAGAAAAGATGGAATTAAATAGATACTACAATGGCAGAAAAATAGCAGATGTCAGATTTAACTAACTCATAGAATTAATCAAAGTGGAATTTAATCTAAATTCTCTCCAAACTTTGGGGAAGGGCATATTTTTCTCCCTGCTATTGTGTACATTTGTTTTAAACTCTGATTCCCATAACTCTGAAACGATTCACTAGTCTTTCCTCTTTATTTTTTTAATTAGTTATCTATTTTATACATATTAGTGTATACATGTCAATCCCAATCACCCAATTCATCCCACCATCACCCCCCTCCCCGCTTTCCCCCCTTGGTGTCCATACGTTTGTTCTCTACATCTGTGTGTCTATTTCTGCCTTGCAAACCGGTTCATCTGTACCATTTTTCTAGATTCCACAAATATGCGTTACTATACAATATTTGTTTTTCTTTCTGACTTACTTCACTCTGTATGACAGTCTCTAGGTCCATCCAGGTCTCTACAAATGACCCAATTTCATTCCTTTTTTATGGCTGAGTAATAGTCCATTGTATATATGTGCCACATCTTCTTTATCCATTCATCTGTCGATGGACACTTAACGTTGCTTCCATGACCTGGCTATTGTAAATAGTGCTGCAGTGAACACTGTGGTACATGACTCTTGTTGAATTATGGTTTTCTCAGGGTATATGCCCAGTAGCGGGATTGCTGGGTCATATCGTAGTTCTATTTTTAGTGGGACTCAGAACCTTCACGCCAGTGGGTGGACTTCCGGGGTATAAGTGTTCTCCAATTTGTGAGTCACCCACCCAGCAGTTATGGGATTTGATTTTATTATGATTGCGCTACCGTCTCACTGCCGCTTCTCCTTTGTCTTTGGATGGTGGGGTATGTTTTTGGTGAGTTCCAGTGTCTTCCTGTCGATGATTGTTCAGCAGTTAGTGGTGATTAAGGTGCTCTTGCGAGAGGGAGCGAGCGCACCTCCTTCTCCTCCGCCATCTTGAACCAATCTCTCTGTCCTCTTTATTTTTTTTTTCTCAAACTCATTCCCTGGAGATTTTTAGTTTGCCCAACAAGTTCATCTACATTTCCCAGAGGAAATTAGAGCTTTAATTAAGCTTACAAGAGCCTGCAGCCCTATAAAAACGAAATAAACGATCTTCAGCACCAGAAGCAGCAAGGATGCAATTCTATGAACATGCACCTGTCCATCTTACAGGACCAACATAAGGTGTGCCATTTCTACAGGAAATAGGTTTAACTGGGAAAGGAAGAGAAAAACTAGGAGCTACAAGATAATGGCCATCACTAATTGCCAAGATCTTTTACAGTAAATCTCTTTTATCAGTTGATCACGTTAATCACCCGTTAAAGTTGTCTGGGGCTGACCCTACACAACTCTGAAGGAAAGAAACACAGACTCAGCATCCCAACCTTTCCTTTGCTGTGACCTCCAACTTCCTCTGCTCTGTCTATGCCCGAATCTCTCCAGAGGGGCGCACGGTTTCCTAACCTCCAACTGACTTTGAACATGTGACTTGTGTCCTCCTCTTTCTGCAATTTTGGTCTCGTGATTTTAGCGTGAAACGGTCCCTCAGTTTGACCTCTTCCTGCATAAACACATGGTAACTTGTTCCCACCAAAGCACTCCCAGGCATTCACGCTTATTATTCAGAACTCTTTTCAAAAACTCTGAAATATATATGCACTCTCACAAAGTCTCTCTGGGGTCTTCCAAAATGTGTAGTTGACATACGAATACTACCTCTGACTTTAGAAAACAGAATTCAGTAACCTATGTCTTCAATTCCATAATACCCTATACAGATTGTGAATACACTGTGGTAGGTTACCTGTGAAAACATTTTTTAAAAAAGGAAAAGGATACATGCACCCCTGTGTTCGTTGCAGCACTATTTACAATAGCCAGGACATGGAAACAACCTTAATGTCCAATGACAGATGAAGGGATAAAGAAGATGTGGTACACATATACAATGGAATATTACTCAGCCATAAAAAGAGCAAAATAGTGCCATTTGCAGAGATGTGGATGGACCTAGAGATTGTCATACAGAGTGAAGTAACTCTGACAGAGAAAAACAAATATTGTGTAATATCGCTTATATGTGGAATCTAGAAAAATGGTACAGATGAACTTATTTGCAAAGCAGAAACAGAGTCACAGATGTAGAGAACAAACTTATGGTTACTGAAGGGGAAAGGGGGGATGGGACAAGTTGGGAGAGTGGGATTGACATATATACACTACTATGTATAAAATAGATAACTAATGAGAACCTACTGTATAGCAAAGGGAACACTTCTCAATGCTCTGGGGTGACCTAAATGGGAAGGAAATCCAAAAAACGGGATATATGTATACGTACAGCTGATTCACTTTGCTGTACAGCAGAAACTAACACAACATTGTAAAGCAACTACAATAAAAAATTTTTTAAAAATAAAAGAGCTGTCAATCAACAAGAACAACAAAAGGTACTATATTGCCTGTCACATAAGTACTCAATAAATAATTGCTATTACTATTTTAAAAAAACTGAACAATCCAGCAGCATTATGTACATTTATAATCTTGGGCAACCATCACCACTATATAACTCCAGAACATTTTCATGACCCTAAAAGGACACCCCATCCCAATTAGGAGTCGTTCCCTATTCCTACCTTCCCCCCAGCCCCTGGCAACCATTAATCTGCTTTCTGTTTCTATAGATGGAACTATTCATATAGGTGGAATCATATAATATGTGACCTTTTGTGTCTGACATTTCACTTAGCATCATGTTTTCAGGGATTCTTCCATGTTAGAGCAGGTATCTGTTCTTCATTCCTTTTACGGCTGAACAATATTCCATTGTATGGACACAGCACAATTTGTTTATCCATTAATCCGTTGGTGAACATCTGTATTGTTTCCACCTTTTTTTTCTTTTTTCTTTATTCTTTCTGGCATGTGTCTTTTTTAAATTTTTGCTGGAGTATAGTTGATTTACAATGTTGTGTTAGTTTCAGGTGTACAGCAAAGTGAATCAGTTATACGTATGCATATATCTATTCTTTTTTTAGATTGTTTTCCCATATAGGCCATTACAGATTACTGTACTATACAGTAGGTTCTTTTTAGTTGTCTGTTTTATCTGTATATATAGTGGGGCGTATATGTCAATCCCAGTCTCCCAGTATATCCCTCCCCCGTTTTTTTCTATTGTGAATAGTACTTCTACGAATATTTGTGTACAAGAATTTGCCTGAGTGCTCCCTACATATTGATCAGGTAGGTGAATAATATCAATTCATTAGAATGACATTTCCAACAGTGTGTTCATCAAAATATTACACTGGTAAGCTTTCTCCATTGTTAGACACTACTTTTCTTAAATTTAATTTGAAATGTGTTCACACTATATCCTCTTCTTGGGGATTTTGGACACACTTTCACTTATAACACATTCTGAGGGTAGGGCATTTTAGAGACGGTCTGCAGAGGAAATGCTATGACATTCTCAGAGCGTTGTCTCCCAGACTCATTTGTTCAAAGACTCTGCCACTTTTTTTTTTCACTGTAGTTCCTATTAACAGTCTGTTGAATCCAACTTATGATACTTGCAACCCAATAAATTGGAGTGAGAAAGCCAATGTTTGTGTGTCCTTAGTTACAGTGTGTCCAGTAACTTTCCCAGACAGGGTATAAGATTCCCCTTCCTTAATAGTAAACTTGTCTTTTAATCCTTTGAGTGAACGAGGAAATCATGCAAAAGGCTCTGTCAGTGTTATAATCCATGACCTGTGGAATAGCCGTCTCTTCTGACTATAGGAAAACCAAGAGTAGGAATTTTGAAAAATGAATTGTCGTTGGAGCCCATGCTTAGGGAACTTTCATTGGAAATACTAGTGTATTTCAAATGTTGGAATTAATGTGTCCAGTTGGGAAAGCATGGGAGGGAAGGATGGAAAGAGCGAAGGAAGAAAAGGAGGGAAGAGAGACCGGAGAGAGGAAAAGGGAGAGAGAACAGATGCAGAAATAACAGACCATGAAATGCTCGCGGGATGCACCTTCCCCCAGCCCCATCCCTGGTGAGGTCAGTACGTACTTCTGTTGTCTCTCCGTGTGCTGGCTGAGCATGAGGTGCTGCATGGGATGGAGAAGAAAAGAGGATCCTGGTTTCCATGGAGCTTGCAGTGTCTTCCATCTCCGCTTAATGCTCACGACAAGTAGCTGCATGGATCTGGGAGCAGCTCTGATTTACACTCTAGCAAATGGGTCCAAACAATTTTAGCAGCAGAAACGTTAATTTAAAATATTTCAAACGAAATCTTATAGGGCTAAGTAAAGTTAAAATTGCAGTATTGATAGGCTACACATTAAATTACTGAGAAATTTTTTATTTTGTATTGGAGTAGAGTTGATCTGCAGTATTGTGTTAATTTCAGATGTACAGGAAAGTGATTCAGTTATACAGATACATATATCCACTCTTTCAGATCCTTTTCCCATATAGGTCATTACGGAGTATTGAGTAGAGTTCCCTGTGCTCTGCAGTAGGTCCTTCTTAGCTATCCATTTTATACATAGTAGTGTGTATGTGTCAGTCCCAATCTCCCAATTTATCCCTCCTCCCTCCCTTCCACAAAAAGGGATTATTTTAAATAACAAAACACAGTTGCAGTGGGACGTTAGGGAAGAGATTTACAGGCTTGTAGGAGACAGCTCCCACTTTCCTCGCCTTGGTTGAGAGGGTGGCATGAGGGACTTAAATGCTATTAAGAAATTTTGGCTTAATGATGTGCTCGGAGATCTAATAATGGGATGTTTTAAAAAGTGTATTAGGTTTCAGTTTGCAGATAACTCCCTAAATATCACTTATGCTGTGAAGTCGACCTGTGTATTTTCTCAATTATTTTTGGATTTCTTGATCTCAGGATACATTTAAAAATAAATATTGATACATACATATATACATGTGTATGTACGTGTAATATGCATGTATACATAATATATATACAAATAAGTAAATAAATATTCTTCTATTTTTTTTCTCTAACTTTCAAGGTTATCTTTTCATGAAGAGTTCTCAGATTAGATAGATAGATAGATGAGATTATATCAAATGACCCATAAATGCCAAGAAAACTTTCTTCCTAAGACCTGGTGGGATGCTAATGAGAAGGGGCTGCATTTATATCCCTCATCTATTAATGAGACCCCATTGATTAAGGATACCCTTGAACCCACTCTCTTCCTTCCCATTGGAAGCTGGTGACACCCAGGGAGACAGGGAGACACCCATCTTCTGGCAGGGAGACACCCATCTTCTCTGTCTAAAACCTCTCAGACGATACCAGCAGCTTCCTCCCGAAATAAAACAATGCTCTTTGCCATGTCACGGCTGGTGTGGATTCCTCTCCCATGTAGATCCTACCCAGAGAGGTAGGCAGGCAGGTGTACAGGGATGGTGTCAGATTCAGCATGTAGGTAGATGAGTGTAAGTAAAAGTGCTGGGCAGGTACGAAAGTGCATCCTGCAGAAATCAGCCTGCATGCAACACACAGGGGATCGTGATTCTCTGGGCATTGAGAAAAGTATGACCAAATCGTCTTTCCATCGACGTGCAAAGGAAACCATCATCCATGTGTATCCTTGTCCTCATGGCTCAACGGACCCAAAGCTGATAGTTCAAAAGGACAGTTGGGGGTTCAGTGAGGACCCCAGAGCAAGGGAGATGATCAGGTTGCCTGGAGCTGACTGCACCTTAGTTTTTGATTCATCTTGGGGCAAAACACTTTGAAATAAAAACGTTGATGAAAGAAAATGTGACCATGTGACAGTTGCATAAGAGAAAGCACAGCCCATTTTGCCAATATTCAGTTCAACAAGAAAAGAAGGAAACACGTCACTCCTTACAAACATTTGCAGGGCTACTTAAGTGGGGCAAGTTTTGTTTTATGTAACCACAGGAGGGAGAATTAAAACTAGCCCAGAAATAAATAAACAAACATGTGTAATCCCAGAGAAGCATAAACACTGAGATAAAAAAACAATGTTGTAATTATGGTCTTTTTTTTAAAAAAAGACCCTCATTACAAGTCAGAAATAGAAAAGCAAATACCGTATATGAATACATATATGTGGAATCTAGAAAAATGGTACAGATGAACTTATGAACTTATTTGCAAAGCAGAAATAGAGACACAGACATAGAGAACAAACGTATGGATACCAAGGTGGGGAAGGGAGGGAGGTGGGATGAATTGGGAGATTGGGATGGACATATATACACTACTATGTATAAAATAGATAACTAATGAGAACCGACTGTAAAAAAAAATGTTTTTTAATAAAAATAAAAAATTAAAAAGACCCTCGTTACAAATGGTAAGCATTACCCCCTGACTTTATAGTGTGTATATTAACAAGGATTCCTTATTCTCATTGGCTGGCTTTATAAGAAAATATTAAGAATGCAACCAAACAAGACAAATAGGATGGGTTGTGCCAGTAGCTTGCGACGTCCTTCAGAGGATGTGAGCAGCGAACAGACAGACACCTGAGGTAGCCATTCTTCAGGGAAATACATAAGTCCTTGAGTCCAAATGGGAAAGAATTGGGGGCCTGGATATCAAGCAGTACAGGAAGGTTTGCTTAACTGGAATATGGTTTGGGTCATATGGAGTCCATGAATTAGTCCAAGGACCATTCTAGAGTATTTAAAAAACACAATATATCCAGCAAAAGAGCAAGCCAGAAAGATCTAGATAGAGTGGAATAACCAATTTAGACTCCGTAGAACTTTCGGGAGAATCTTAGGTCTCTTCTGAAAGCTGTGGGGTGAATAATGGGGCACCCAGACATTCCGTCTTGGAAGGCCCTTCCTAGATATTAAGTGATACAAACGACAAGGGCTTTCTCCTCACTGAATTCATTCAGTAGCTTTTGATGTTGAGACGTCTCAGACCAGCAATGGGTCTTCTTCCTGCCTTCCTCCTACACAAAAGCAACGCAAAACTCCCCGTGCACAAAGTTATCTTCTGGTAAATCCTATTCTCCTTGAGGCCATGTTCAATTTCTTACCTAATTTGGAATCAGGAATATCCCCAAAACCTCATTCTGCAGTTCTGGGGTTAAGCCTTCAACCTAGGGATTTTGAAGGGGCATAAAGAACCCATAACAATTTCTCATCACAAACTCAAGGACGTATGTACATACCATTGTGGGCGTTCACTATAGCAGAAGTGGCCCAACTGGAAAGAGAAGTGTATAACTCAGTAACCAACAGATTTAAGTTTCTCTGTTTCTAGTCGCCGAAGAAGAAATGATAAGGAATCCAACCTCATGCATCTTCTAAAGGTCCACAAATCGTCTCAAATCATCTCACCTCAGCTTTTGTGGAGCTAAGGTCTGCATCTGGAATTTATATGTTCCAACTTTGCAGAAGATACTAACATGCTTTCAGTCCCAGAACAATAAGATCTGATCCAAAACGATACTCTCTTTGGAACCATCCTCCTGCCATGTTCCTGAAGTTTTCAGTTTTGAAAATTTGGCCGAAAAGATATTATACAGAGCCATTTTTCATAGAAATACTTCCATAATCTCCTTTTAATTTGCATAAAATCTAAACAGTCCTCCAGTGTCTGTACACGTGTCATGTTCTAAAGTATCTTATTTTTTGTTTGTATACTATGTTTCTGAGAAACTTTCCCCTGTCTAATAAAATTGAGACACACACACAAAATACAAAGAATCAAAACCACTTAGTACAGAAGGCATCCACTGATCGTACAAAGAGCTTCACCTGAAATGTCATGGTGGTACCTACAGCTTTAATAACTGCCACTAGCAATCATGTAATTATTCCTGCAGAGAGCTGCAGTTTAAACGCTAAAGATGTTCTGAAACACTTAAAATGTTAAATCTTCACGGTAATTTTCCAACGCACAAGTAAAAGGCCCATTTTTAGCACACGCGGGGGGACATGCTCCCACCATCTCACGCTGGCTGCAGGTGGTCACAATCATCTGAGTTCTTCCCAGTAAGCAGCTGAGTCGTTCTCCATTTATCCCGACAAACCCCTTGAGCTCCCCAGTCATCTCAGATCTTTCCTGACCTTTCAGGTGAGCATTTCCACACCTGGCTTCTTTTATTTTTACGTGGTCAACAGTCTAGGAAACCAGCATTCAAAAGTATATTACAGATAGTCCCCGTACGTTCCATGGTAGAGCTAAGATGACTCCAATCCCTTCCTTGGGCCAGAGGGATGCTGCCTTGATCTGGTCTTGAATTGTCCTTTCGGGGGAAAAAAAGAAATGTCCCGGAACCAAATCACCACGTTGATCCACGGCAGCCTGAAACTTGTGAGAAAAGGAAACAAAGCACAATAAAACCACCACACAAAACACCATATACCCGCCATTGCCTGGCCACCCATGCTTGTCCCTGGAGAACAAACACTTCTCCAATCCCTGGATGTCTATATATATATACAGAGCCGAGTGGCTGCTTTGTGAACCAGTCAAACACGAACTCCAATTCCGATATATTCTGATTCTGTCCCTGACTAGATGTAGGCTCTAGGGAAAGGTTTTTTTTTTAAATTTTTATTGGGGTAGAGTTGATTTACAACGTTGTGTTACTTTCAGGAATACAGCAAAGTGAATCAGTTATACATATGCATATATCCACTTGTTTTTAGATTCCCAAATAGGCCATGACAGAGTATTGAGTGGAGTTCCCTGTGCTACACAGTAGGTCCTTATTAGTTATCTATTTTATATATAGTAGTGTGTATGTGTCAGTCGCAATCTTCCAGTTTATCCCTCCACCCCTTACCCCCCCGGTAACCATAAATTTCTTTTAGGGAAAATTTTTTCATCTCTTGATTAACCAATTTTCCTATCAGGTAGAAATAATGTCGGGACTTGTAGTACCATTAATAAGAGTACAAAACATTTATCACCACCCTGTCTTAGATGGTGTTTCTGCAACTATCATTACATTTTAGGAAGATCTCAGCCAGTTGAAATACAGGATAGGATTTTTAAATTGTAAAGGAGTTAAAGAGTGCAGATGAATGGCTTGAATTAGCCAGCACGCCCAATGCCTCCTCCTAGTAATTGTTTAGGAAATCTGACGCCAGCCAGTCTAGGCTGACAGGAACAATTAAGTAAATATAGAAGTCGAATTTACCTGAGGCTCAAGTGGCCAAGAGATCAAAGACACCACGCTAATCTCCATTCTTTTGAAACCAGGCTCAAACAGCCTTTTGAAGAAACAATAATTAAGTCTGAAAAGAGCACAGGACTGCTTTGTCTGCTCCAAAGACAAGGTTCCCCTTCCCACTGGGCGAGCGGGGTCACATTTCTGCACCTGGTGCACAGATTCAAACAATAAATAAGAAAGAAACCCGTCTCGCCGAGCCATGAGAAGAGGTCGTTCTTCAGATGGGAGGGGAACGTCTGTCTTCAATATCGTAGTTGGAATCAGTTTACAGAAATAGCATCGCAGTTTCCTGGGGAGCTCTGGAAGGGAGGAAAGAGAAAGGATGCAATTGTGTAGGTGGAGGTCAGATCTCTCTTTAAAGGGCAAAGAGCACGTCTCGTTACCTTGATCACATGCCACGGACTCAACGCAGCACCTGTTGCCTTGAAAGTTCATAAACGTGCCTTGAACAAACCTGGGGACACAGGGGTGGGCATGGACCAGAGGGAGAGGGCAGGATGCTCAGAGCAAACCTGGGGACACAGGGGTGGGCATGGACCAGAGGGAGAGGGCAGGATGCTCAGACATCAGACAGGGGTATAGAGAGGGAGCAAGGGGCCATTGACCACTGCATGGTGCTCACAACATCTAACCTCTGGAAACTCACCTGCCTTGGAGCATCTACCCCCTAGGCTGAATCAGCCCCCACTAAGGAGTTGTGTGTCCGCAGCACTAGCTGATAATGCACAGCTATGTCAGGACCAGGCCCCCGTCCTGTAATTAGCCAGGTATCAGGCAGTGGGTGAGGATGGAGGCTACCTGGGATGCTCCCCCCTCTCCTACACACCTGGCAGATGCCCTTGTTGCTTCCTGTGTCTACAGAAGACAAGTAATACACCAAGAGGACACCTTGCTGTGTCTCTGAATTTCAGAACCAGGGAAACAAGACGGACTCTGCCTGACTCCCCATCACTCCTTGTAAAAGTCCTAGCAAGGGGGACTTCCCTGGCAGTCCAGTGGTTGAGACTTCGCCTTCCAATGCCACAGGGTGCGGGTTCGATCCCTGGTGGCAGAGCTAAGATCCCGGCCAAAAAAAGCAGAACATAAAACAGAAGCAATATTGTAACAAATTCAATAGAGACGTTAAAAAAAAATGGTCCACATCAAAAAAAAAAATCTTAAAGTCATGGCAAGGCTGGGACTACCCTGGCAGTTAAGTGGTTGAGACTCCATGCTTCCAATGCAGGGGCCACGGGTTTGATCCCTGGCCAGGGAACTAAAATCCCACGTGCCTCGCAGTGTGGCCAAAACTTTAAAAAAAAAAAAAGTCATAGCAAGGCAAAAACACAGAGGCAACACAAATAAACAAATGTGTCAATAAATACGTGAAAAGACACACAGCCTTCTTTAATAATGAAAGAGAATTAAATCTAAGCCAGGATCTGCCGTTTTTACCACTCTGGCGAAAAAAAAAAAAAAATTGAAAGAAACTAACAGGCTTTTTTGGCAAGGAGGTGGAGAAATGAGTCTGATACCATTGGCTTCATATGTTTTTAATGGAAATTTGGTGTTATCTGTGACAGGTTACCATGCCTAAGCTGTGACCCAGCAATTCAGCTTCTAAGACTCACTGCAAAATCAGGAGAGTAAGTGTTAGGTCATAACATATAGACAAGGTAAGGTGGTAACACGGATGATGCCTGACACATAGGGAAACCCAGTAAGTGTCTGTCCTTTTTTTCCCTTTTGCCCTTTTCTCTCAGTCTCTGTGATTCTTATTTCAGTAGGGTCAAGCTGAGGAGTATGACTTCCACAGAGGGTCCGTCAAATACTTCAGGGTCCAGGGAGGCCGTGAACGCATAGGGTATATAAATACCTCTTGTTCCGTTTGCGGGATGTCTGGTTAACACTCATACACATACGTGCAGAAAAGATGATCAAATACACAGCATCGCATGGCACACATTTGGTGTATCCGCATCCTTCCCAAGTTCATCTGACGTTCCTAAACGTATTCACCTCTCTTTCATCTTTCTTATTTATTTAATTCCTCTTTCTAGGCCCTACCCCCCAAATTACCTGCTTTGAAAAGAGGTCTGAGAATCATTGACTTTTTTATTTTTATTTTATTTTTTTGGCTGCAGCATGCGGCATGCGGGATCTTAGTTCCGGGACCATGGATCGAACCTGTGCCCCCTGCAGTGGAAGCGCAGAATTTTAACCACTGGACCTCCAGGGAAGTCCCTGAGATTCATTGGCTTTAAAATTTCCTCTCTTTAGAGCTATCCATTTCTCTGGGACTTTTATATATTTTTTTAATAAAGCAAATCTTATTTTTAATCGATAATTAAATAAATAAAATAGAATTTTCATTTAATTTTGTAATTAAGCAAAGCTGCTATAGATATTAAGACTCGAGCCTCTATATTTGAAAGGTAGCCACTTTTTGGTACCATCCTTTGGAAAGGTACAATTTATTTATCCAGCTTTTTCCTGGTTTGGAGACCTTGACACTGGAAGAAAGAATATTCCCTGATATTCAGGCTTTCTCCATCCTGTAAAACAATAATGACTCATTGACCTTTCTAAACAGCTACATTTTGATTGCTCTAATGTATTTCAAAGAGGCAGTTTTGTGGCAAACAACAGACTCGCTGTAACAGCCGACCTCCAGGACGTTTTTTGAACGTCTTGGTCTCAGGTTGTGAATAAATGAAACGTCCGGGCAGGCTGATGAAAAGGTCAGAAAAGCACATCATAGGGACTTCCCTGGCGGTCCAGTGGTTAGGACTCTGCACTTCCACTGCAGGGGACATGGGTTCAATCCCTGGTTGGGGAACTAAGATCCCACACGCCATGTGGCAAAAAAAAAAAAAAAAGCACATCATGATAGGACGAATGCCAAGGGTCTGTAGCCTTTCTCTGAGATCTTTAATGAAGTTTTGGTTTTGTTATTTATTTATTTATTTATTTTTGGCTGCGTTGGGTCTTCATTGCAGTGCGTGGGCTTCTCACTGCGGTGGCTTCTCTTGTTGCGAAGCACGGGCTCTAGGCACACGGGCTTCAGTAGTTGTGGC
Source organism: Eubalaena glacialis (assembly GCF_028564815.1). Lineage (NCBI taxonomy): Eukaryota > Metazoa > Chordata > Mammalia > Artiodactyla > Balaenidae > Eubalaena > Eubalaena glacialis. Next base: position 2,512,711 of record NC_083736.1, on the reverse strand, counting down.
ATGTGGGCTTCAGTAGTTGTGGCACACGGGCTTCAGTAGTTGTGGTGTGCTGGCTCAGTAGTTGTGACTCAGGCTCTAGAGTGCAGGCTCAGTAGTTGTGGCACACGGGCTCAGTAGTTGTGGCACGTGGGCTCTAGAGCACAGCCTCAGTAGTTGTGGCACACGGGCTTAGTTGCTCTGCAGCATGTGGGATCTTCCCGGACCAGGGCTCGAACCCGTGTCCCCTGCATTGGCAGGTGGATTCTTAATCACTGCACCACCAGGGAAGCCTTCTCTGGGATCTTTAGAAGAACTTGACTTCATATTTATGCTTCCGAACTGCCCAACTTACTGTGGAGAATATTAACATGTCAGCCTGAAGTTGTTCCTTTCAATAAACATGCGTCTTCCGCAGGAGTGCCAAGGTCTGGGGCTGGAAGCCCACGGCCAGTCTGCCAATGGGGCAGACAGCAACTGGGGACTGCAATTAGGCATGGCACTGGGGCAGATTCCTCCTTCAGATCCTGTTATTCAGGGACACTGCTGACGTGATCATGAGGACGTGGGTGCCTGGGAAATGGGAGGAGAAGTTCACCCAGACAGATGCACTGTGTTCTCACTCTGGGAACCACGCAACACGAAACAGCCGAACACGGGCTGTATTCATCCCCTGGGGCAGCTGCAGCAAAAGCATCATCATTCAACGTACTCTGTGGACCAATGGGACCTAGATTTCTAGAGCTTTCTCTGTCTTTAACTTCCTCTGTGATCTTGGGCTCACCACGCTACGCTTCATCTTCTCTTAAATATGAGGCTCAAACTAACCAACATACACTGTTCTTTCCAGCTCCCAGATTTAGTTTATTTTCTGTCTTCCCATGACCTTCATAGTCTTTATGATTGGAGTGACCATCTAAAAAATGGTCACTGAGAGTCATTTATTACAAATCTAACCAGGCGATTGTTAGATGTCACACCTATTCAGGTGGGAATTCATCGACATGGGACCATTCATCAACACAAGTTCATCTAATTTAAAACAGACATCAATTATTTCAAGGCAATAACTTTAGATTCCTGGAAAGATAAATTAATCCATAATACATGTAGAGCTTTGGGTCCACCTACGCATTGACTTCTGCTATGTGAAACCTCTGTTCCAGTTCATCCATCTGTATAATGGAGCCAACTCTCTTACGTTCTTCATAGAATTTTCTAAGGAGCAAGATGGAAGGTTCTTGGTAAAGCAAAGTATTGTCTACACGTATGTGTAATGTCTACACGTTTGCACTTGAGATGCTAATTTTATGCAGCAGCTAGAGTGGCTGGGTTAGGGGCTCGGGGGTTCAGATTGAACATGATTTCTAAGCGTGTCTGTGAGAGTGTCTCCCGATATGATTAGCATTTGAACTCGCAGACTGCGTAAGCAGGTTGCCCTCCCGAACGTGGGTAGGCCTCGTCTAATCAGTTGAGGGCCCGAATCGAACCAGAAGTGGAGGCGGGGAGAATTCACCCATTGTTTTCTGTATCAACTGTTGAGCTGAGACATCTTATCCCATCTTCTCCTGACCTCACGCTGGGCTTTACACCTTCAGGTGCCCTAGTTCTCATGGCTTTGGATTCAGATTGAATTACACCTGGCTTTCTTGGGTCTCCAGCTTATAGAGGGTAGACAGAACTGCATAAGCCAATTCCTCATACTAAATCTCTCCCTCTCTCTCTCCCCACCCAACTCATGTATATATCCTTACTATTATAAATAATGTCCTATAGTGTACTTTTCAGTCAACACATCACATACTCATAAACCTTACTATTATAATCGTTACTACTATCCTTACTATTATAAACAATGTCCTATAGTATATTTTTCAAATACATCCCATACTCATAAACCTTACTATTATAAATCCTTACTATTATATGTATATACACATATATGTATATACTTACTATTATATTGTCCTATAGTATACTTTTCAATCAACACATCCCATACTCATAAACCTTATGTCCACAGATGTCCTAAATTGGGGGCATTTAGAGTTCCCCCTAAAATTCCTCTCTTTATACTCAAGTCCACTGTAGCACACACCTTCTCTAGCATCTTGATGGTGGGCACCTTTGTGCTTCATTTTCCTCTGTGTGTCCTGCACTGCATTCCCGTTTTAACTCTACCCTGTGCCAGGACATATTTTCTAGTCTTTCCCTCAGATCTTTGCTGCAAACCTCAGACCACATCAGCTTCTTCCTCCTTCAAATTCTTATAATACTTTTATCTGCACCATTAAATTGGCACGTAAATACATTTTGAGTTGCTCAGTAATTTAAGCAAGTCTTGTGTGTATCCTCTACACTTTTCGAAGGGAAGAATCAAAATCTTATTCTGTCAGAGTACTGAGGCTACAGTGAAACTCAATATGGAACTTGGAAATGTAACCCAATGGCAATTAGGTCTGAAAAATAATCAGTAAAATGGCAAACTATCCTGATATTTAAAGTTTAACCCTCTGTCATTCTGTTTCATGCATGCTTTGTGACTCAGTTGGAAATATTCCCATGGGAAACTAACTAAACCTGTTTATTATGAAATTTCAGACTTGGAAAACCCATAGTTATATTTTTCATGCTATTAAATGTCTGTAATCAAAGTTCTACCTGTTTACATAAATAAACTATTCCTTACAATTACAAAAAGGTCTACTTAATTATTCGATTATCATCCCTATTTCTTCCATGATAAATTATATTTTCAAAATTCTTACATCCCTCATCACATATGTTTGATTATTTTTTAAAGTTAGAGAGTAGAGCTTCCCAAATCTTATGTAATTAACCCAGAATCTAACAGAATATCCTACTGGAGATGGAAACATAAATGTTTTATTCAAATCACTAAGTGTTATTTTCTGTAACAACCATTCAACTGGAAAGAAAACTAAAAATGTCCTATACGAACTCATCGTCCTGAAATTTAGATTCAACATCCAAGAAACTTTAAGGTGATTCATCCTCAAAGAAATGATATTCAAACAGATATCTTATTCATTCAACATTTGTTGAATCCTTAAAATGAGTGAGACAAGAGATTCTTTTAAATTATGGGAAGCAGCTGAAAGGGTACCTGATAATCTCAGCTATAGGGCTTAACTTCTCATTAGAATAGGTATTCAGAAATCAGAACAAAGATTTTGGGGTGGATAATTGTTCCAGAATTATCATGTAAAATGAAGCAAAAAATACAGGTAAGATCATATAGAGAGAAGGAAAGGAGACAGGTAAAGTTAGTTATCAAAATATAATATCTACCTTAAAAAGCATGCTCTACAGCCATAGATTTGAGAATAGTCTGGTAGATTGTTAGATATCTACCTGAGTGGAAAAATGATAAAGAATGGGCTATTTATATTAAGTTAACTGAACTACAATGATGTGATATTTTCTAAAAATTTATTTTACTGAAGCATAGTTGATTTGCAGTGTTGTGTTAATTTCTGCTCTACAGCAAAGTGATTCAGTTATACATATATACACATTCTTTTTCATATTCTTTTCCATGATGGTTTATCACAGGATATTGAATATAGTTCCCTGAGCAGTAGGTCCTTGTTGTTTATCCATCCTATGTGTAGTAGTTTGTATCTGCTAATCCCAAACTCCCAATCCATCCCTCCCCCAAATCCCTCCCCCTTGGCAACCACAAGTCTGTTCTCTATGTCTGTGAGTCTGTTTCTGTTTCATAAATAAGTTCATTTGTATCATTTTTTTTCAATTCCACATATAAGTGATATCATATGATATTTGTCTTTCTCTGTCTGAGTTACTTCGTATGATCATCTCTAGGTCCATCCATGTTACTGCAAATGGCATTATTTCCTTCTTTTTTATGGGTGGGTATATGCCATTGTATATATGTACCACATCTCCTTTAACCAAGAAATGTGCTTTTCTCATTCAGTTATACGTGATTACCTGGAAGATTTGCCATAAAATTGCTCCCTTGCCCCGCGGTTCAAGTTACACTGAAGTATGTGGTTGAGTACCGATTGTGTTCTCAGGGAGACCTTATAATATGCTCTCCACACCAGATGCCTTAGGAGTGACAGGAAAGACAGTTCGTAATTAACACAGAGCAGAGATTCATCTAGGACAGTTTGGAGCCCAGTCGTTGGTGACACACTGGCTGGACAGGGTTTAAGAATGAATGAGGTTGAAGGAACCTGCATCAGGGACCATGTGAGACCCTATGTAGACGTGTGAATCTGAAGGGGACCAGAGAATCACAAAGACTTACTGCACCTTCATCGCAAAGAGATGTTCAAGCCCAGAATGTGACTGCTTCCTTGCAGCTCAAAGCATCCAGGCTTAGGGCTGAACTTTGGAAAACTTTGGGGTCCATGGGTTTCACCTAAAGCACTGAAGTCCTGTGTTTTCTTCATGTCTTATTGCAAGTATATATTTTTCTGTTGTATAAATGCTCCATATCTTGACTTCCATTATTCAGTTATTTGGTTATCTAAGGAAATGTCCTTGTTATGCTGATGGTTATGAAATATTTAGGATTTTATTTAGAATATGAAGTATTTGGGAGTAAAGGAACATAATTCTTCAATGTACACGGTGGTTCAGAAGAAGAAATTGTGTGTGTGTGTGTGTGTGTGTGTGTGTGTGTGTGTGTATACATACAAAGAGAGGAGGAGGGATTATAAAACAATTAGGACAAAATGTAGATAATTGCTAAATACGCATAGAAGCATATACGATTCCCCTATTCTGTTCTTGCAATTCTTATAACAAGTTTCAAATTAAATGCAGATAAACAGTGATAAGCACAACAGAAAAACTCACAGACTATTTTGTACAAGCCAACAACTGTACATTTCAGTACATTTTATTTATTGGGAATGCCCATGTTGGTGGGATGACTTGATGTCTAGGAACATTGTCTACTCCAAGAATCTAAAATTCTCTGAGCATCATTCACCCAATAAGCCAACCAGTGCTTTAATATTTACCCCTAGTGGTGCCTTCATCTTTCAACTTTCAGGAAGAATTTTTAGAGAAGCATAGAGGTTTAACTCTCAAGAATATTTAGGGTAAGTGAACACAAACTATGGCTCTTAAAACTGGCCATATGCATCTGGGTAATTCAGAATTTTAAAAAGGGGACAGGAATATGAAAAGAGCTCTATTAAACTGGCTCTTAATATTAAATGTTGTTCTACTAAAGAGAGAAGTTCCATTATGTTTTCATCACAACCATTTAAACAGAAATCATTTTAAATAGAAATTTCTAATTTCCCCAAGGTTCAGTTTTCTAATTTGAAATAGAAATAGCCTTCTGCTGCCTTTTTTCCGTCTTTCAATTCTATAAGTAGAACTAACCTTTTTAATCCAGATAAAATTACAGTGCCTACATAATAAGCTTTTAGCTTTTACCATACACCAAATAATATAGCCTATGGCCGATTGCCTTTTTTCCAAATGGGGTTAATTTTTTTTTAAAGCAGTCAGAAAGAATTTCCAGAGAAAATTTCAAAGAGCACTTTAGGGCATTGTAAAGTAAAATTCTGAAACCAGTTCCTACGTTCAGAAGAGACTAGGCACTTTTAATACAACAAATCTTGCTGTCTTATTTCTTGCAATGTCCAGGTCGCCTTTGAAAAAAAAGAAAACACTTTTGATATTGAAGTGTCTAAATCCCAGTAAAGGGAGTACACATTGCCAATTTTTTGCTGTTTACAGACCATGATTTTGTACAGGGCTTCAGCCTCTAGAAAAAGTCAGATGTTATGCCCTTTCTCACCTATAAAACTTTAGAAATTAGCCTTTCTGGTCATTTCCCAATATATCCGTCCAAGTTGTCACTGACAAAAAGTCCGTCAGACTTTGAAATTTGACCCTGGGTCCTGGAATAACAGGACGAACCCAAGCATAATTTTAGTAACCAGACAGAGGCTCCATACGAGACGAAAAATCTCCACAACTCTTTCCTCCTTAATGTACTGGCGTCACCTGGAGACAGAATGTCTTTGAGGCTGACATCTGGGCTCAGGCTTACTTTTTCTTTCTAATTCTCTAGGAGCTCTTGTAGAAGAACCCCGTGGAGCCCACATATATATTTTTTCAACCTGTATGTAAAATTTAGGCAGTTTGAATTGAGCAAATGTGAGGTGCCGTTTATACAACCAGAACTATGGAAGGGGGGGTCCAAAAGTTAGAATCTGAGTCACTGGGGGATGGTGTCTCTGTGGTAGGTCTCCTTCAACCCCTGAAGCCAAGTACGGATGTGGGTTGTTACCTTGGAGCATCCTTGGAGGCTGTTCTGCTTATTAAAGATAAAACACAATATCCTAAATGGGGACACGCTTGATTCCTCAGCAGGGGCAGATCCAGGACCAAATCCCACAATTAGGAAAGGGGCTAAAAGCCACCACCAATTCTAGTCAGTAGTAGACCAGTAAGAGAAACAGAACTTGTTTTTAAGAGAGATGCAGTAAAAGATGCTTTTATTCCTTCCAAGGTATGGGAAGATCCAGAAACTCAGAGTATTTGCAGCCCCTCTAAAGGTTGCTGCTCATGTATAACCCTTAATGGCACTAAAGAAACCACATCTTCCAGATCCTCTAAGGACATGACGTTGAATTCAAACTCATCAAGATTAGCAGTAAAGAAGGAAATACCTGCAAAACCTGACTCGTAGTTTGGGAAGGTGAGAAAAAGGAAATTTCTAGGGTTAATTGAGCAAGAAACTACAACCCAGATGAGAAGACATCATCTTTATGAGGGAAAAGGTGTGGGAGAGACAGGACAATCCCTTTACTAGAATTATATAGACAATGAATACGACTCTCTTTTTATTTGGCTATGGAGACTGTCAGAATATTATTTTCTTGAACTCTCAGCTTTTTAAAAAAATGGAAATTGAAGCTCCCTCGGGGGTATTAATATTCAACAGTATGAAATATACACAACGTGTGCTGTTTCTCTATTTGCAAAATCTGAATTAAAATTCCTTTTAATATTCTTGGAAGGCTAATGAGAAGGAGTGTGTAGGGTTTACTGAAAGTGAGGTTTTATGAAGTGCTTCAGAGTTTCAGTCCCCATGGAAAACGGAGGCTTCGTACTAGATATTACTCCCTTTTTAATCTGGGGAATCATGCTATCTGCTAGGAAAAGACAAGGAAAAAGAAAACAGCATCCGGTACCCTGCCAGGACCCCTTTGAGCATCCTTGTTTTAGCTCCCTTGGAATTAGGGTAAATCCAACCTCCTGGGTCCTAGTCAAAAGGAGCTTTAGAGATTTCAAAGCCTGAAACCCCAAGCTTACGGAGAATTTGAGACAGCATGCAAAAACCCCTTTACAAGCCCTTTTACCAGCGATTTCATTTTGTGTTGGGGGTGGGAGCTGTTTTCCACGAGTCATGCAAATGCCGATTTAAACTCGGAAGCATCCAGATTGTGTTGGTTGCAACCCTAGTGGTTTAAACCAGGGGAGTTGCGGTGAGGATTTGAAACCAACACAGGTTGATCGGACAGAGTGCTGAGGGGTTTGGGGGCAGCGAAACTGTCCTTTCGAAGTGTGTGTTCTGGCCATTATCCTAAGTTCATCATCTCTTGCCTCTTTGGCTCTTAAACCCACTTCCAAAATCAGGTTGCCCGGGAGTCCCGGCGGCTCTCCGTGCACCCCACGTGAGGTCTCCGTGTTGGACCTTCTCCTCCAGGTGTGTTCATTGCTTCAACCTCCCTGGGGCTCAGAGCTCCTTCTAGAAAAGTCACCAGCTGCCAAGCATACCCCCCCTCAGCCAGCCCAAGAGCCCTTGCCAAGGCATGAACCACCTCGTGGTGGTGAGAAAGTCAACAGCAAAGCGGGTAACCCTTTGCTACATGCTTTTTCACCTACTGCCTTGAAGCATCACCTACTGCCTTGAAGCATCACCTACTGCCTTGAAGCAGACCTGTCCCCAACTCTGTACTCATCACCCATCAACCTTTGAACACATCACTGTCTTTTAGAAATGCATCATCCCATCTGGCCTTTGTAACCCCAGACATGTGCTATCGCGAGGCCCATGGGCAGAGAAGAATCAACACAGCAGACTGGACACGGCTCTCCTTAGCAAGGCCAGCTTGCAAGGTTGGCTACTGACCAGTGTCTTCATCAGCTCGGGCTGACTCTGTATTCCACTTGGGTGGGACAATGTATCAAAACAACTCTTCTTGAGAAGGCAGATGTGATTACTGATGTGAGGGGCACTTGCTTCCCACTGTGGAATGAGCATATTCACAGGATGTAGATGAATAGAGAGATGATGGATAGATGTAGATGGATGGATGGATGGATGGATAGATAGATAGATGGATAGGTGATGGATGGATAGATAGATAAATAGATAGGTGATGGATGGATAGATAGACAGATATAGATGATAGACAGGCAGACAGACAGACAGATAGATTGATAGATATAGAGGATAGATAGGTGATGGATGGATGGATAGATAGAGGTAGATGATAGATAGATAGATAGATAGATAGATAGATAGAGGAGAAAGGCAGCTGAGAGAGAGAAAACTCCATCTAGAATTGTGCCATACATCAGCTGAGGAAATACCAGTTCAAACTATGGCAGGAACATACTTGTCACAAAGTAGGTTATCAACATTTTATCTATAACCTACCTTTCCTGCCTCTGCTTCTCATAACCCTATTAACTTGGTGAACCACATTGGTAATCCATGTCTGTTTTTGAGGAGTAAACCTACCATACACAAAACCTCACTCTTTTAACTGTGCTGGTGGTACACATTTAGGATTTATCCTAAATAAACAAGAACTCAGAATACTCTTCCCTCTAAGAGGTGACTCCATTCTGCAAAATAGTAGGTGTTTATTCTTTTGAACTGTTCTCTGCTGTGCATGATTGCTGCAAGGGAGCTCAAAGCGATGACACTATAAGGTCAAGAGAGTTACAAAGGGCAACACTGCCTTAATAAAGCTTTAAAATGTAACAGCTAGTCACAGATGCCATGTAACAAACATCCTCCAAACAGTTTCGAAGACATTCCTTGCAGCCTTGGAGTCTATTCATCTTATAGTGTTCACATGAGAACCTGCTTCCTAGTGTACTGGGCTATCCTCCATTAAAAATTGCAAAATGACCATTAAAAATTGCAAAATTGCAAAATTTCTTAAGTATCAAGCATGTTCTGTCAGTTGCTGCTTTTAGGAGGAAAAAGGAGATTTGCAAAGAATCTCAAGCAGGGACTAGAAAACATATTTGCTCACTCAGGTTCACAGCAGCATTATTCACAGTAGCCAACATGTGGAAGCAACACAAGCGTCCGTGGATGGATGGGTGGATAAACCAAATGGGGTCCATCCACACAATGGAACATTATTCAGTCCAGAAAAGGAGAGAAGCTCTGACACAGGCTACAATGGGGATGGACCTTGAACACATGACGCTGAGTGAAATGAACCAGACACAAAAGGACCAACATTGTATGACTCCACTCCTAGGAGGTCCCTAAAGGAGTACAGATGCACAGAGATGGAAAGTAGGATGGTGGGTGCCTGAGGGGGATGCGAAGTGAGTGTTCTATGAGGACAGAGCTTTGGTTTTGCCAGATGAAAAATTCTGGAGAGGATGGTGGTGATGGCTGCCCAAGGATGTGAATGTACTTCATGCCACTTAAAAGTGGTAAACATAGTACATTTTATGTGATGCATATTTTACCACCAAACAAAGAAAAATCTTTTTAGAAAAGAGAGATTTGTGTCCACTCGTGCTTTCAGGCCAACAGTGAGTGACCTTGAACCTTTCACGAATCATTACTCCCCTGATAAAATGCTAAAGTGTGTGAGTCAAAAGACATTTTGTGGAGGCTTTGTAAACTTCTAAACTACTTAGAGATAGTGGATAAGCATGACGTCAATACAAAGTAGCTTCATTATCTTTAAAGCCTGTGCTTGAAGAGTTTCCTCTTGTTTTCCTGCCACACCCTTGGGCTTGCATTTAAATATGAATGTGCAAAACTCTTACCCTTGCTAAATGCTAAAGTTCCCCCCCCCCCCCCCCCCCCCGCAAGAAATGCACCTGTTAGACAATTGCTGTGGTGGAAATTTCATATCTGCACACAACTTATTTTAATGCCAGGAAATGGGAGGGTACTTAAAAGCGATAATGAAGCAGTGGTCTACATTTTTATATTTACAAAAATAAATGTCTCAAATCCATTGACATGTATCCGTTTTGCTCTGTCACTGAAAAGATGCCAAGATGCTGTGTAGCTTTTACCTCCATGCCTGTACAAAGAAGACTTCAGTTGTCTATTATTTCTTTGACACTCCTGGCTTCTTAAATCATGAATATGTTTTATTGGCCTCTGCCCTTTCTTGGTGACTTTAAAGTTTCATTTTTTTTTGGTAAATCTCTCTGACAGTGTTATTTATTGAGAGGAAAAAAATAAATAAACTGAGCCCCAAACCTTCTCTCCTCCTGGGAAGAAAGCCATTTGTGCACTCTTTCGCCCTTACTCGCTATTGTAAATATTAAAGTGTCGATCCTTTGAAAATATTAAAGTGTCGATCCTCTGAGTTCTAAGTACATCCTTCTATGGGCTTGTTTAAATGATTCAAACAGCTCTAGAGGCTATAAGATTTGAAAACGCATTTTGAAAGGGGCAGAAACTCCAAAGCAGAGATGCCTGACTATTAGGAAGAAGGAATCACCTCTGACAGAGGGGGATACCCGACGATCTATAAGCTTCCGGCCCTGCACGGCTCAATATATCCTTGCCTTGCTGGCTTTCTAAAACGACACAGGACATGCATAAGGAAAGCCGTAAGACCCTGGCGTACAGCCCCATATCATAGGTTCTTGTGTCTGTCTCCAGAGAAGCTTCAGTGCCCAAGAAAGGCATTAGCACGGATTATAGACAAAGGACCAAGGATTTGTTTTAGAATGGATTTGCTCTGGCAGAGTTCCGGCTGTTCTGAAATACTTGGACAAATATTTCCAAAAGGAAAACCACCCATAGCGACTGGGTTCTTCTCTAAGACTTCATTAGAACCATTTAGCCGGCTGGCTTTGATTTTATCAGACAAAGGACATCTCAAAGAGCACACCCCTTTTTCTTCTCTGATTGCCATGGCTAGGACTTCCAAAACTCTGTTGAATAAACATGGTGAGAGTGGGCATCCTTGTCTTGTTCCTGATGTTAGAGGAAATGTTTCCAGCTCTTCACCATCAAGTATGATGTTAGCTGTGGAGGAGGGATAAATTAGGAGGTTGGAATGAACAGATACACACTATTATATATAAAATAGATAAACAACAAGGACCTACTGTATAGCACAGGGAACTCTACTCCATATTTTGTAATAACCTATAAGGGAAAAGAATCTGAAAAAGAATTTGTATATATGTGTGTGTGTACATATATATGTGCGTGTATGTGTGTGTGTGTATATATATATATATGTGTGTATATATATATATGCTGAATCACTGTACTATACAACTGAAACTATCATGATATTGTAAATCAACTATACTTCAATTTTAAAAAAAAGAGCTAATTAACTAAGCTCTGTGATTTTGAGCAACTGACCCCCTCCCAAAAGAAACAAAATAACACATCAGCTCTTGGGAAAGAATAGTTGCATTGCCTTAGCAGTCTGGACTGTACCATCCTCGAACTTTTTGGAGTAAATTTTGCCTTCGTCATGAAGGACCCTCCCTGTTTTGTAGTTTGTCTTGCAGAAGGACTACAAAGAAATCCCTCAAGCTATAGACTTTCTTAAGCGTGAACCTGTTGATACAGGTGAACATGGGTGTAGGCGGTCTCAAATATTATAACAAGACTCTAGCCTTACTGTAATCTACAGTGTCAACCCTGTGACAGGCTAGCTGTAATCTTAACCATGCATCCAGGCTGGAAACAAACACTGCCTAGTTTTCATTGCTTTCCATAAATTACACACCCTCAAGAAAAAAACACCACTTCCTTTAAGTTCAGACACATCCTAAAAGAGCTGCATTTTTTACTCCCCTCCCCTACATTTTGTGTTTTTGATGTCCTATTTTACATCTTCATGCTTGTCCCTTAACTGTTTACTGTAGTTATAATTGCTTTGACACTTTTTTGTCTTTTAATCTACATACTGGTTTATTGACGTGATCTTTAATCTGTACTGTATATTTGCCTTTCCTAGTGGGATGTTCCCCTTTCCTATAGAATCTTGCTTCGTTTCCATTTAGAGAAGACCCTTCAACATTTCTTTTAGGGTGGGTTTACTATTGATAAATTTTTTGTGTTTCTGCTTGTTTGAGAAGTTCTTTCTCTCTCCTTCTATTCTAAATGATAATCTCGCTGGGTAGAGTATCCTAGGTGGCAGGTTTTTCCCCTTTAGCACTTTGAATACATCATGCCACCCCATTCTGGCCATATTGCTACACATGGAAGCATCTAAAAGATAAAGATGTATTAATAGCCAGCCTGGGGTCTATGTGATAAAAATTAGGGATGGTAAAAAAAAAAATTTAATTAAAAATAAATTTTAGGGGTCTATAAAAATTAGGGATGGTTAAAAAAAATTAAAAATACATTTTAAAAAATTAGGGATGGATGAGGTAGGTGGGGTTCACAGGTTACAAAGCCTTATTCCTTGTTTTTTGCAAGGCTCTGTTTCTCGCTGCTTCCATCATTAAAATTGCAGCTCCTCCCGGCCCCCGGGACGTTGCCTGATTGTGTTTGCTTTCTGTGATTGGATGCAAACTGCAAAGTCATCTTTCTCCGTGGACCAACTGCTCTCTCCTCTAATCGTCCGCATTCGTTGAATCCAAATGACAGGTTAGGAGCCTGATGCATGGCTTCAAGAATATTAATTTAATGCTTGAAATGTCAGCAAATAGAGTGAAGGTATTGTTTCAGGCTCAGAGCTTCGTAAAGTCTCCATTGGGTAGATTATTTTTGAAGGCAGACTCTCAGTGGGAAAGGCCGTCTTTGTAACAGGAAGCAAGCACAGCCTTGAACCTTAGAGCAAAGCCAGTTGAGTTAATCCAACCTTTTAACGCTCAGCCAGATGCTAAGTGGTCACCTAAGATAGAATAACCAAGGGAAGGGTGGAACAATCTAGATACTAGGAAATGTTGATGGGCATCTTTGTGATTTCAGGAGGCTTTTTCAAACTGGGTTCTGCTTTATTTTTTTCTTTATTTTACTTTTTCTTTCCTTTTGTTTAAATTTAATTTTTATTTTATATTGGAGTATGATTGATTTACAATGTTGTGTTAGTTTCAGGTGTACAGCAAAGTGATTCAGTTATACATGTAAATGTATCCATTCTTTTTCAGATTCTTTTCCCATATAGGTCATTACAGAGTATTGAGCGGAGTTCGCTGTGCTATACAGTAGGTCCTCGTTGTTTATCTGTTTTACATGTAGTAATGTGAATATGTCAACCCCAATCTCCCAATTTATCCCTACCCCCCTTTCCCCTTTGGTAACCATAAATTTGTTTTACTTCCTTTTCTTTTTTTTTTTTCTTTTTCTTTCCTTTTTTTAAAGAGACACTGTTTTATTGCAGGGGTTTTATTGCACTGATTATAATACAGATTAGTATTATAGAATACTGATTATAATACTTTGAACTGTGCTGTAACCACATATGTGTCTATACATGTGAGTTTATATCCAACCAAATCCTACGCATTTATATCTCTCCAGTCTCCACTCTTTAGCTTAGACCTCACACATCAGTTTCATCTGCCTGAGATGTCCCTTGGTTGCAGGAAGGGGACCCTTCCAGGGCCCGAGAGCGGGCTCTTGTCTAACACTCGGAAATGAATCGTCCGAGGAGACACACGTGCTGACAAAGCAAGAGACTTTATTGGGAAGGGGCGCCCGGCTGGAGAGCAGGAGGGTAAGGGAGCCCAGGAGAACTGCTCTGCCACGTGGCTCGTGGTCTCGGGTTTTATGGTGATGGGGTGAGTTTCCGGGTTGTCTCTGGCCAATCGTTCTGACTCAGGGTCCTTCCTGGTGGTGCACGCATCACTCAGCCAAGGTGGATTCCCCGAGAAGGATCCTGGGAGGTTGGTAGGACCTGTGGACGGGCATCTCGTCTCTCCTTTTGACGTTTCCCGAATTCTTCTGGTTGGTGGTAGCTTGTTACTTCCGTGTTCCTTACCAGGACCTCCTGCTCTAAGAGAACTCATGCCAGTGGTTGCTATGGTGCCTGGCCAGGGTGGGCAGTTTTGGTCAGTGGTTCCCCTGACACTTTCTCAAAAGATTCCATGCCTCCTTGCTGACTTGAACCCTGAGACTTCTCATCCTATAACCTTTCCTGTGGCATCTGTGCCCTGTGCTGTTCCAAATGACTCAGGTGTCCCCATATGGGTTCCAGATCCCCTTGCCAATGCCCTAAGACACATCATACTGCGCGAGACACAAAATAACCTCTTCTCTCCCAATGAAACACCAGCTCTGACACCTGTGGGCACTGCACATAATTGCAGTGAATACATACATGCCCAGGTATCAACTGATGCACAGATACAGCTGTGCTGGAGGCTGCATCCTGTCAGCTGCAGGCTCTCCTAGACTGTTCTCCTTGATGTAAAACATGCCTTTTTCTAGGTGTATTTGTCATCTGCACAACTTGATTCCATTGTACCTACCTCAATTTGCTGTTTCAAGAATGTTTTACCCCAGAAAAGTCACAGCATCATGGTGCTGTTTAAAGAATTCCACAGTTATTAACAGATTCTACAAGGATCATTCTTGCCACTTGTTAAGAAAGAAGATGTGGTACCTACACAATGGAATATTACTCAGCCATAAAAGAGAATGAAATAATGCCATTTGCAGCCACATGGATGGACCTAGAGGTTATCATACTAAGTGAAGTAAATCAGACAGAGAAAGACAAATACCATATGATATCACCTATATGTGGAACCTAAAAAAAAAACGGATACAGATGAACTTATTTACAAAACAGAAACAGACTCAGACACAGAAGCAGACATAGAAGACAAACTTACGGTTACCAAAAGGGAAAGGGGTGGGGGAGGGATAAATTAGGAGTTTGGGATCAGCAGATACAAACTGCTGTATATAAAGTAAACGACAAGGACCTACTGTATAGCACAAGGAACTATATTCAATATCCTGTAATGAGACACAATGGAAAATGATATGAAAAAAATATGTATATATATGTATAATTGAATACACTTTGTTGTACACCAGAAACTAACACAACATCGTATATCAACTATACTTCAATAAAAATGAAAGAAAATAAAATAAAAACCAAACTCAAAAAAAAGTCTTCGTGTACCCATACCTACGTGCAGGCAACAACTACCTAAACATGTGAGACCCCTAGAATCAATAGGAGTCCATAGGAAACTAAAGGTTTTCGGCATCACTTCCATGACCAAATAGGTATAAGACGGGAATTACTCAAAGTCTATTCAAGCCCATCTATGCATTTCCACTAAATTCTCTGCTCCCAAATCCTAGTTATAAAATGGAATCTGTACTCTGAAGTCCATGAACCCTCAACAATACTTATTATAACCAAAAGTTGAAGAAAACCTTGTATCATAACTGATCGGAATCAGTCGGTGAACCCTCAACAAGACTTACTACAAGCAAAGTAGGAAGATAACTTTGTATTATAACCAACAGGAATTAGAATTCTTTAACTATTGAGTTAATACAGAGCTATTCTGGCCCCTTGAAGAGTATCGTGGCCAAGAACCTCAATAGTATCTGATTCAGGATAGCGTTGGGAAGATTCAGTCATAAAATCATCTAGTTTACAAGAGTTTATTATGTAAACCAAATGGCTTCCAGGATTTTCATGCTTTCATTCCACCTCAAAAGAGATTCTTCTCCATTGCTTCAGAATATCAAAGTACAAGTGCTTACGTGGAATTTTCTCCCTACAAGCGATGGGGGCAGTCAAAACTAGTGATGCATTTTATGGCGTTGGTGCTTCTTGAGGATACACATATTTTACGGTCACATTGCATGAAGATACCCCTGCTGGCAGTGTTTAAAAAAAATAAGTAATAAAATTTAGCAACGTGCCTTTCTAAAATGGATGACAGTTAAAACATTAAGAAAGAGGAAGAGAGAGATCAAGACAGTGACATGAATTTTAACTTTCCAATGTAGTGTTTAAAATGAAAATCAGAGAATGATAAACAACTGTGTTCTTCACTCTCATTCTGGGACCTCCCTTCTCTTCCAGCCAGAAGCAAACCCGTCATTGGAACTCTTCCGTGTTCAAGTCTCAGGAAATTGATTGGCAGATCTTGGTGTCATAACTCAGACGAAGACCTCAGAAAAATCTGCGTTGTTTATAAATTGGGTATGCATGTATTTCCATGACAAATAGTTTTCTGGAGACTTGTTATAACAGCATTACATTTATCTTTGACAACACCAAAATCACCAAGACTCAGAACCTGACCTCAACCAACGTACTTATTGGGGAGAGAAACTGAGTCATAGAACAAGGTCAAGGATAATAAAGTAGGGGTTAGGGTCAATCTCTCTGGAGGTGGAATGAAATCGTATCAAAACAAATATGCCCACATTGAAGTTGTTTTCATAAACAACTGACTGAAATGCAGAACTGACCTTGGAATACAGTTTCACTAATGACAACCCTTCAGTAGACAATATGCTTTGATGGTCAGTGTCTCTTCAATTCCCCCTTAGCTGTGATATAATGGGAAGAAGAATAATGAAAAAGAAACGTGCTATGTCTTAGTAAATTAAATCCTTTTGGGTGGTGTATCAGTTTCTTGCTGCTGTAAAAGTGACCACAAACCAAGTGGCTTAACACAAGAGATATTTATCCTCCCCCAGCCCTGGAGACCAGACATCTGAGGTCAAGGTGTCCCAGGGCCGCAGTCCCTCCAGAGGCTCCAGGGGAGGGTCCTTCCCGCCTCTTCCAGCTTCTGGGGGCTCCAGGCGTCCCTGGGCTTGTGGCCGCATCCCTCCCATCTCTGCCTCTGTCTTCTCGGGGCCTCTCCTCTGTGTCTGTGTCTCTCCTCTTCTGTCTCTTAGAAGGACCCTGTCATTGGATGTAGGGCCACCCTCATCCAGGAGGACCTCATCTCAGACCCTTCACTCCATCACATCTGCGAAGATCCTCTTCCCAAATAACGTCTCATTCTGAGGTTCCAGGTGTTGTGAGATGCACATATCTTTTGGGGGCCTCCCTGCAACCATTACAGGTATCTGCCCTTCCTCACATATTCATAGACCAGATTTCCCTTGAACACTCAGGGGTAGGGATAAAGGATGAGCACATAGATACAGCATCTCTGCTTCCTTGGAGCTTACAGTCAAGACGGAGAGGTTGACATTCAGCATACAATCACACAAATAAGCACATGATTTCCAAGGATGAGGGAAGCTGTGAAGGAAAAGTGATAACACACTGTAAGAACACAGAGAAGGGGGATGGGACTAGGTCTGGAAAGTCAGGGAGGAGAATCTTCCCTAAAGAATTTCATTGGTGCTCAGATCTGTAGCAAGACTGAAAATTAATTCTGCAAAGCGAGGAGAGGAGGAATATTCTCAGGCAGAGGAAACCTCCTTTTGGGATGTCCTGTGCTTGATGCTTTTAAGAAGCTGTAAAGAGGGGCCAGGGAGGCTGAAAGTCAGAAATCAAGATGCTTCCCAGGAACTGGTCACACCAGAGCGTTTCCCAAGTCTTCTACAATACGTGCTTGTTCCTAACATCCACAGGGATATGAAAAGAGAATTGTGAGCAGACTGTAACCTGTGAGACTGTCCCAAGGACTCTATAAGCAATAGAATCAGGAAGGTAATGATAATATAATTGAAGATGATATCAGTGTATCGATAATCAAGCTGGACACTGAAGATAAGTCTCCCTGAGAATGCAAATTGGTGCAGCCACTGTGGAGAACAGGATGGAGGTTCCTTAAAAAACTAAAAGTAGAACTACCATATGATCCTGCCACCCCACTCCTGGGCATGTATCCAGAGAAAATAATTCAAAAAGATATGTGCACCCCAATGTTCATAGCAGCACTATTTACAATACCCGGGACATGGAAACAAACTAAATATCCATCGACAGATGAATGGATAAAGAAGATGTGGTCCGTATATACAATGGAATATGACTCAGCCATAAAAAGAATGAAATAATGCCATTTGCAGCAACATAGATGGACCTAGAGGTGATCATACTAAATGAAGTCAGTCAGAGAAAGACAAATATCATATGATGTCCCTTATATGTGGAATCTAAAAAAAGTGATACAAGTGAACTTATTTACAAAACAGAAACAGACTCACAGACTTAGAAAATGAACTTATGGTTACCATGGGGGAAGGGAGGGGGGGATAAATTAGAAGTTTGGGATTAACATAGACACACTACTACATATAAAATAGATAATCAACATAGGACCTGCTATATAGCACAGGGAACTCTACTCAATACTTTGTAATGACCTATATGGGAAAAGAATCTAAAAAAAAGAATGGATATATATATAGAGAGAGAGAGAGAATGGAGTCACTTTGCTGTACACCTGAGACTAACACAACACTATAAATCAACTCTAATATAAAATAAACATTAAATTTAAAAAAAGATAAGTCTCCCCATGGGGCAGTGTGACCCCATGAGGGATGCCCTGAAGATCTCAGAAGACCCCATCTCTACACTGTCATGGATCGGCCGTGTGATCTTGGACACTTAAATGCATTGTCCCTGTTTTATTCCAGTGGTTCTTAACTGTGGGGCATTTTATGCCCAGGGGGCATCAAGTAGTGTCTGAAGACATTTTTGGTTGTCACTGCAAAGAGGGGGAGAGTGCCATTGCATCTGTCAGTATCTTATATAGAATACAAACCCAGTGTTGCTTTATTTACCTCCATGTGCCTCCCAGGAAATCAGGCTCCCCAAAGTCCAATCTTCTTTTTTACCAACTCAAGCTCAATGATTCTCTTCCAAGACCTTAAAAGTACTTAAAAGCCTCCAAGGTTAGCAGACCATATGGCGGAAAAAGAAATTGCAAAGCAATACATTTTCACGAGGTAGATGGAAGGCTGTACTCTAGCACAGCCATGCTGTTGACAGACTATGGATTTTGTTAGCTTAAATAGACCTCAGAACGAATCTAACCGGATGACTCCTTCTATAACTATCAGTGACAGACTTCCATGAGTTGGCGTGTTTTGGGCTCTGAGTGTGCTGTGTCCGCTCTCTCAGCAATCATCCTTGCGGAGAGTTTTCCTATTACCATTGTAATTATGATCACGGCAAAGTGGAATCATCATTTAATGCATCATTTGCTATGCAAATTGTTTTTCACAGAGACTTGTTTGCTCTGACCTTTCTTGGAGTTGTCATTTCAAAGGCCCGGCCATTCCTATTCTTCACCTCTCAGAATATCGTTCAAGTATCTCAGGAGTGATTGCCTACTACGGATAGAAATAGGGGAGGGGTCGCCCAGGGACCATATTTATTTAAACTCTGCTGCCTTTATTCAGAGAAGGCAGGAGCTCACACTCCCTGGAGGAGAGAAAATTTGGTCGGCAGGAATTCATCCTTCTGAGCCCCGTGTTAATGTGGACCCCTGGGCTCTATATCAGAAACTATCCAAATTGGAGCACGCCCCCCAATATTTGAATATTATTCTACTTACAGAATGATACAGGGGCTTCTGTTTTTTTGTTTGTTTGCTTTGTTTTGTTTCGTTTTTTGGCCACGCCCCGCAGCATGCAAGATCTTAGCTCCCCGGTCAGAGATCGAACCCGTGCCCCTGCAATGGGAGCTCAGAGTCTTAACCACTGGATGACCAGGGAAGTCCTGGGGCTTCTGTTCAGTTAGATGACATACCCTATAAGACACACCCCCTAACCAGAATGTCCAAAAGAATGGAAAGTTAATGAGATAAACAATAATTCTTCCAGCTTTATTGAGCTGTAACTGACATGTAACATTGTGTACATTTAAGGTGTACATTGTGATGATCTGATACATATATATATTGCAGAATGATCACCATCATAAGGTTAGCTAACAACTCCATCACCTCAAATAGTTACCCTTCTTTTGTGTCTTGGTGAGAACATTTAAGATCTACTCTCTTGGCAATTTCAAGTATATAATTCAGTATTGGTTTGGGGGTTGTTTTCTTTGTTTGTTTCTTATTTGGGCCGTGCCGAGTGGCTTACAGGATCTTAGTTCCCGGACCAGGGATTGAACCCGGACCTTCGGCAGTGAAAGCACAGAATCCTAACCACTGGACCGCCAGGGAAGTCCCACAGTATTGTTAACTCTTAATCCCCATGCTGGGCATAGATATCCCAGAACTCATTTATCTTATAACCGGGAGTTTGTGCCCTTTGACCAACAGCTCTCCAATCCCCCCACCTCATCCCCTGGCAAACACCACTCTACTCTCTGTTTCTTTGAGGACATGGACAATATTTTAAAACCATTCACTGAGGTGAGTCATGCTAACTGGGTGTAGTCAATGCATGAGTTTCAATCTATGTGCTAAGTGTTTATAAGCGTAATTTCTTTCTCCAGGTAGATAAGAAGACACATAGAAATAGAAGTTTTAATTAAAAATCCATATTTGTCTTTGCCAAAGATTTTAAAGACAATTAATCTTGACCCTGATTGATGATTTCTTTTGCGTGCACATATAGTCTACCCAGAAGCTTGCAACCTTTTTACTCATCTTAGGCAGAAACAGGACACTCAACTCATATGTGTATAATGCCTGAAAGCTCACAGAATGCTTTCCCAACCTCTTGGTTGAGCCTCTCAATAAATTCCAGGAGCCTACGGCAGGTTAGCATTAATTAACCAAATCCTTCTGGTGGGCTTTTACCAAATATGGTAAGAGTATCTCTCGTGTAGATGAAAAACATAATATACCATAGACTGGGCAGCTTAAGACCACAAAAAATGATTCTTTCACAGTCCTGGAGACCAGATGTCTGAGGTCAAGGTGTCCCAGGGCCACGCTCCCTCCAGAGGCTCCAGGGGAGGGTCCTTCCCGCCTCTTCCAGCCTCTGGGGGCTCCAGGCATCCCTGGGCTTGTGGCCACATCCCTCCCGTCTCTGCCTCTGTCTCCACGTGGCTTCCCCTCTGTGTCTGTGTCTCTCCTCTTCTGTGTCTTAGAAGGACCCTGTCATTGGATGTAGGGCCACCGTCATCCAGGAGGACCTCATCTCAGTCCTTAACATGAATTACATCTGTATGTTTGTCATGGCAAAACTTGAAAGAAAAGAACCCTAAATATTCATCAAAATGAGAGGGATAAAATAAGCATTATGCATTAATATAATGACATTCCAGGAAGCAGTGACCAGAGTAAGCAGAGTTGCATACAGCATTTGCTCCAGGACGTAACAACATAGATAAACTTCAAGTTATAAATTTAAGTACAAAAAACACCCTAAATTGACTAAATGCTGGGTATGCTCTGATGCAATTTGTATAAAGCTTACAACGTGCAACATTAAATCAGTTATTGTTTATGAATGCAGAGCTTTGTAAGTAAAAACTTTAAATCTGAGTGAGAATAAAAAATATCAACATAGTACTTCTGGAAAAAGACAGACTTGAGGTACAGGAAATACAGTGGATAGTGCTACTGGTTCTTTAACATTTTACATCTTCTTTTAAAAATTGACGAGGGGCTTCCCTCGTGGTGCAGTGGTTAAGAATCCGCCTGCCAATGCAGGGGAGACAGGTTCGAGCCCTGGTCCGGGAAGATCCCACATGCCGCAGAGCAACTAAGCCCCTGCGCCACAACTACTGAGCCTGCGCTCTAGAGCCCATGAGCCACAACTACTGAGCCCGCGAGCCACAACTACTGAGCCCATGCGCCACAACTACTGAACCCATGTGCCACAACTACTGAAGCCCGCGCACCTAGAGCCCATGCTCCGCAACAAGAGAAGCCACCACAATGAGAAGCCCGCGCACTGCAACAAAGAGTAGCCCCCGCTCGCCACATAGAGAAAGTCCGCACACAGCAACGAAGACCCAGCGCAGCCAAAAATAAATTTAAAAAATAAAATAAAATTAATTTATTTAAAAAAATGATGAAAACAAAGCAAAATTTTAGCATTTGTCCTAGCCAATCAGGATGATGGCATTCACAGAATTTTTTTTTTATATCACATTGTCAAATGAGACACAATAAAGGGAATTAACTAATACTACAATCAGGCTAATAAAGGTTCTGTTTCTACCTTGTATTCTCAGAGTACCTTTCTGTCTCTTCCTTAAAGTTAAAAATGGTTTTATTCATCTTGTTTTGTCCTTGGTGCCAAGCACAGGTCATCACATACCGAGTGTTGGAAACACAAAATGGAGAAGGGATAGGAGGAGGGAAAGAAGGGAGGAGGGAAAGAGGGAAAGAAGGAGGGAAGGAAGGAAGGGAGGGAGGGAGGGAAGGGTGGAAAGATGTAAGAAAAGGGCAAAATAAAAAAGAGAACTTATCTCTTATTATTATTAGCCAATTTTTCACAGACTTCCCTTTAATTCTTGTCACTGCGAGTGATAAACTTTACCGTCGCAACTCAAGAACATTTTATTGGTAGATGCTTGAATGCGTTAGGGGCAATATCTGCATGATATAATAATAATTTCCTCTATTTTTATAGCTCACCAAAATCCTAAATCTAGTTGAACACGGTGGTGAAATATGATATCCCCCATTAGTCGACCCAGCAAAAAGTACTTCAAGAGACAAAAATAAGATTAGGGCTTCCCTGGTGGCACAGTGGTTGAGAATCTGCCTGCCAATGCAGGGGACACGGGTTCGAGCCCTGGTCTGAGAAGATCCCACATGCCGCGGAGCAACTAGGCCCGTGAGCCACAACTACTGAGCCTGCGCGTCTGGAGCCTGTGCTCCACGACAAGAGAGGCCGCGACAGTGAGAGGCCCGCGCACCGCAATGAAGAGTGGTCCCCACTCGCCGCAACTACAGAGAGCCCTCGCACAGAAACGAAGACCCAACACAGCCAAAAATAAATAAATAAAAAAAAAAAAAAAAAAATAATGCAAGTTCTCATTAAAAAAAAAAAATAAGATTAGAAAAACCTCCTGGAAATTTATGTTTTCCACAGTACTTCATCAGTAGCAGAATATTTGCAAGGCTGTTTGGAGCATAATTTACAAAGAAACAGGGAGACGCCATCAAAACATTAAATTCAAAATAAATAGCAGCTCTGGTCCCGTTCCAGACCTCCTTGTCACACAGTTTCAGGGTAATGGATTATTAATGACAATGCCCTATGCATATTAATTGATGCCATGGAAATATTTTCATTGCAAATGGCTTGTTTGTAAAAAAACAAAAAACAAAAAAACCCTGAATTATCTTTTTTATTGAAATACAGTTGATTTACAATGCTGTGTTAGTTTCAGGTGTACATCAAAGTGATTCAGTTATATATATGTGTGTGTGTATATATATATGTAAACATATATTCTTTTTCAGATTCTTTTCCATTATAGGTGATTACAAGATATTGAATATAGGTCCTTGTGCTATACAGTAGGTCCTTGTTGTTTATCTATTTTATATATAGTAGTGTGTATATGTTAATCCCAAACTCCTAATTTATCCCTCCCCCACCTTTCCCCTTTGGTAACCATAAGTTTGTTTTCTATGTCTGTGAGTCTATTTCTGTTTTGCATATAGATACATTTGTATTATTTTTTAGATTCCATATAAAAGTGATATCATATGGTATTTGTCTTTCTTTGTCTGACTTAGTTCACTTCGTATGATCATGTCTAGGTCCATCCATGTTGCTGCCAATGGCATGATTTCATTCTTTCTTATGGCTTAGTAATACTCCATTGTATATATGTACCACGTCTTCTTTATCCATTCATCTGTTGATGGGCACTTAGGTTGCTTCCATGTCTTGACTATTGTAAATAATGCTGCTATGAACATAGCGGTGCATGTATTTTTTCAAATTGTGGTTTAAACCTGCATTATCATGTGGTCATATTCAAACTTTGTTGATCTCTGATCATTTAATATGTGGATAAGGAAGACAGAAAAACATAGGCTCAAAGAAGACTAAATTAAGGATATCCCTAAGCGATACAGCAAGACTGGGGATAATGTAGGAAAGGCAAGGACTCATTTTGTCATTGCAATGCAATCAACAGTGTTAATCACTTCCTGTTACATATTGAGCCCCCTGCCCAGGGTGGGACCGGAGTCTAACCCTTGCCCTCCACAAGGTCACCATCCAATTAAGTAGCAGAAGCAATGAATGATAACGTAAAGCCTAAAACCCCCAGTAGGATTAAAGACCTTACCTCACTGGTAAATAGGAACTATGGTTTGAAAGACCTATTTACCAATGTTTGACATTTTTTCTAATATTTAATCTAAGCATCTTTTGTAGGGGGGATTACATCTTCTAGCATTCGTTTTCAAGAACTAACGTGACTACAGAACATGGTATATTTCCAGTACCCTTTTCATGAAAGAAAATATGCCATTTGTGAAATTTGAACAGAAGGGCTTCCACGGCCGTTCTGGGGGTATTTTGTAGGTTCCCAGTAAGGAGGCCATTTACCTGGAGAAATTGAGAAGCCAGGAAACAGCATCTCTGTGAAATCAATGCTGGAGGCTCTTACAAAATTAGAGATTGTTTAATCTCCAAGGAAGTCCAAAGGTATCATCAGAAGAAATTTGCCTGCGTCCTAATCTTCAAGTGATTCTCTTTGATGACCCCTGTTCCTTGGTTAGGGCACCATATTGATCTGGCATTTTCAGAGCAACGTGTCCTGCCTTGAGATGTGTAGGTATTGCAGAGAGCAACTTTTCCATGAATTCTGCGAAAGTTTGGATTTTTCATACAGGGCATTGGTTTTCCGTGGGGATGATTTTACTCCCCAGGGGTCAGCAATATCTGGAGATGGGGGAGGGTTGGACTCAATGTAAACCAAAATAAAAACAAAATATTCTCACCAACAAAAAACCAATTGGGAGACTGTTACTGGCATTGAAATGAAAGCAGCCAGGGATGCTGCTAAAGCTTGGACTGATGTAGAATACAAACCCAATGTTGCTTTATTTACTTTATAGATAAACCCTCCATGTGCCTCCCAGGAAATCAGGCTCTCCAGAGACTCTCCGTGTACTCTGGTCCTTTCTGCAGATCTATATTACTGGTTTGTCCTATGCTCAGTCTGTTTGCTACTTTTGCTTGAATAGGAGCATCAGTAATAATGAACATCAGATTCTCTCCAGTTCTGCTTTCCCTTGATATTTGAAAACAACACAACTAAACCCTTGGGACTGGATGAGCCCTTAGGTTCTCGGAGGATTCTATCTGGGGAGACCCAAGAATGTAATACTAGGTAAGAAAGTTTCTAAGATGATCCTCCAAGATCCTTGGCCCCTTCTGTACACATAACTTCTGCAAGATATTCAAACACTTATGTGGGAACCCCTGCGAAGGGCTTTGCAGACGCAATTAAGATTACGCAGAGAGATTATGCAGTTGTGCCTGACGTAACTACAAGAGCTTTTCAAAGCAGAGAGTTTTCCCCGGCTGGCAGAAGAAGAGACAGAGGAACTTGAAGGATGACCGGCATTCAGTGTGCTGTTGCTGGCTTGAAGATGGAGAACATCACATGAGATTTAGGAAACTGAAAGAGGTCCCCATCTGATAACCAACCGGCAAAACAGTGAGGGACTTCAGTCCTACAATCGCAAGGAACTTAATTCTGCTGGCAGCAAGGAGGAGTCTCGAGTCAGATCTCTTTCCCCTGAGCCTCTGGGCGAGAACTCAGTCTAGCCAACACCTTGATTTCAGCCTTAGGAAATTACCCAGCCATGCCATGCTGGACTTCTGACCTACAGAGCCGTAAGCTGTTAAACAGATGTAGTTTTAAAACCTGCAAAGTTTGTGGCAATTTGTGACACAGCGTAGGAAAGTTAAAACACGTCCAATGTGACTATCACCTGTCCCTCAATGAATACTTTGGAAAGGATGCTCCATTGTTCAGAAATTTCCAGTAGGTAACATGAGTAAAAACATCACCACATCACCAGGAACGTAGATCTCAACTGACGGTCTGAATTCATGGAACCCATGTCAGGGATGGCTGCTGTTTTTATAGGTTTTCAGTTATTTGCTCCCAGAGAAGTTGCTCCTGTTGGTACCCTGTGGAAGCACAAAATTGCCTCATCTTCCAGAAATGCATGAAGATTTGTAGTTTTGCCTTGAGTTCACTCTGATAATCACAGTGGATCCAGCTGAACAAACCATAGAGAACTTCATTAGGAATTATTAAGCATTTCGAGGTAAACTTCCCATGAGACAAACCATGTCCAGTGGACAGAGGCAAAGTTCCAACAAGGACTATGTCTATAAATCAGGTCGCATGAGTCGGTGGCATGGTAATGGAGAAACCGAAGTGAATTATTGCTTAACAGGAATATTGAAGGCTTAAATGAACTGTACACTCTCATTTTTAATAGGAGCAAGCAGTAGCCAGGCATAATAAAAGTAATTGAAATGAGGGTTCGGATCCATTAATCTATGGAGAAGTGCCTTAAAGAATAAGTGAGGAAGAAAACCAACCAAATGGCCATGACAGCCCCCAATAGATGTCACTTGTGCCTAATGGTCTCAGTGGCCATCAATAAAAGGCTGAATGCTATGGATAATGCAGAATGAAAGTTTAAGACAAATTCTTTCCCCAGAAGGACAGAATAGAGACTAGAAAAAGTGATGGATGAAGGAAATGGGCCTCTCCATTGCTGGTGAGAAAAAAATAGAATCTAATCTCTACATGCCACACATAATTAATGAAGCGACAGAAATTCCTACTGGATGAACAAAACTCTTTTTTTTCCCCTCCCTTCTGCCATTTATGCCATGTGGAGCAATAGGTAAATCCATCTTGGAAGAAATATCTATTGTTGGCCCAGTTTCGCCTGATCCTTTTTGCTGGGGTCTGAGAAGTACAGGCCCACCCACCATGTTCACAGGTGGTGAATGGTTCGAGTTCTAAACACTGTCTTCTAAACAGTATCTTGTCATCTTATCTCAGATCTTTCCAGGTATCAACCTTTCCAGTTGGACTTCTGCAGAAGTGGACCCTGGGATGGACTTTGGGGTGCAAGATGTTTGTGAAAGCAAGGATGATGGGCAGGGCCAACCAATCTTTGCCAACCTAGCACTAAACTGCAAAGAAAGTTCTACCCATCTGAATTGAGCCAAAATGGCCAATCCTTCATAACCTAGATTCCATTGCTGGACACAGGCTAGCTCTGGGAAGAACCTCAGGACCCTGGACAGCAAGTTCTTCCATGAGGAGGAATCAAGGTGCTGCATTTGTGTCCACCACAGGGCCATACTGTGTTTGATTCATTTGTAAAACCAACCCACAACCCAGTCCTCGTGCATGGGTATCACTCAAATGAATGAGTTTACACAGGAGCAAACCACGTTATAAACAGTGTACAGGAAGGTTATTTTCAGAATTAGAGTCTTGTGTTAGCAATTGTTTTCCTTTGTTTCTGTAAGATTTTACAGGCAGTTAACCCGAGATTGTTAGGCAGTCTATTTGTTTCACTATCTCCTCTCATTGTGATTCATTAAATATTGTTCATGGAATCAAAGCTCACCTATAAAAGGATGCTGAAGGGTTAAATTCAGGGAATTGTCAGTTAAAAAAAAAAGTGGACCCTCTTTAAGGCATTTTGTTTAACAAATACATCACTGAGGACTCACTCTTCTATTTATTTTCAATCTCATTGAAATAAAAAGCCTATCATATATTGTGACTACCTTTCGATGTCACATGTCCTGAAGCATTTGTGGCTCATTTAGTTACTTTAGTTGCTTGAACTTCCATTATTGAAATCGTCAAAAATAACATATGTTACTGAAATCCTTCAAACAAAGGCAATTAGCATGTCCTCCAAAATACTTGAAACCAGAATTCCCAGTTTAAGTGTGATATGATTTCTTTTTCCTTTTTGTAATTAAAGTGTAGTTGATTTACAATGTTGCGTTAATTTCTGCTGTACAGCAAAGTGATTCCGTTATCCACATATAGACATTCTTTTATATATTCTTTTCCATGATGGTTTATCACAGGATATTGAATAGAGTTTCCAGTGCTCTACAGATGGACCCTGCTGTTTATCCACTCTAAACGTAATAGTTTGCATCTGCTAATCCCAAACTCCCACTCCATCCCTCCCCCACCCCCCGCCCCTTGGCAACCACAAGTCTGTTCTCTGTGCCTGTGAGTCTGTTTCTGTTTCGTAGGTAAGTTCATTTGTGTCATATTTTAGATTCCACGGATAAGCGATATGATATTTGTCTTTCTCTGATTTACTTCACTTAGTATGATCATCTCTTGGTCCTTCCATGTTGCAGCAAATGGCATCATTTCATTCTTTTTTATGGCTGAGTAGTATTCCATTGTATGTATCTACCATGATGGGATCTTCAATAATTAATATACACGCTGAGTTGAACCCCAGGGTCCTGAAAATAACGGTATTTCTCTACCTAATACACCACTTGCTGGAGGTCTCAACAAATTTACCATGCTTGGTAAATTTTAGTGGCTACCAAAAGGTGAGGACCCTGCAAACATTGTAAACGGAGCTGGAATTCTGGTTTTCTGTCACCCCCAAATACACAAGGTTCCAGCTCACAGTGCTTTTAGGAAAGGAATCAAAGTTTTCCCATGGTTTTGATTTAGCTTATGAATTCATGGCTCTGTGCATTCCTTTGGATTTGTTTTCCCATCACCAGGAGTTATAATGAGTAGTCAGCAGTAAACCCATGTGGTACACAGCAAGGCCTGCTCTCAGAAAGCTGCCCTGATACCTTCCTGAGAGCAAGCTGTAGTCCTCTGTAATTGAAGCTGTGTGATTTTGTGCGTGTGTGTGTGTGTGCGTGCATGTGTGCAATAGTTAATTTTAAGGATCAACTTGACTGGGCCACAGGGTGCCCAGATTAAACATGATTTCTAAGTGTGTCACTAAGGGTGTTTCCAGGTGAGATTAGCATTTGAATCAGTGGACTGACTAAAACAAATTGTCCTCCCCCAGTGTGGGTGGGCCTCGTCTAATCAGTTGAGGACCCGGATAGACCGAAAGTCAGAAGAAGGAGGAATGGTACCCTTTTATTTACACCTCACTGTTTCAGCTGGGACATCTCATTTCATCTTCACCTGCCCTTGGACCAGGATTTACACCATCGTCTCCACTGATGTATATTTCTGTTTTTGTGCCAGTACCGTACTGTCTTGATTACTGTAGCTTTGTAGTATAGTCTGAAGTCAGGGAGCCTGATTCCTCCATCTCCGTTCTTCTTTCTCAACATTACTTTGACTATTTGGGGGTCTTTCGTGTTTCCATACAAATTTTTAAATTATTCTAGTTCTGTGAAAAATGTCACTGGTATTTTGATAGGGGTTGCACTGAGCAAAATAACAATAACAACAATAATAATAGTAAGTTCAGAACAAAATAACAATAATAATAATAGTAAGTGCAGAGAAAGAAGCGATGCATTTTAGAAATATCCAGGGCATTTCTGACCATTTCTGTGTAAAATCAGAGAGAAGATTAGGAGCTATGGCTAGGAGGCTGACAGTAGTGAAAATTAATGGCTAAAAACAGAAAAAAGGAGGAATAGGGAATATAGTCACCCAAAGAATTATTAAAACAGAGAAATCTGGAAGCATTCAGGGTTACTGAGACCTCCCAACAATAAATGTCATTGGTAACAATAAATTTTTAAAAAATTTTATTGGACTATAGTTGATTTACAATGTTGTATTAGCTTCAGGTGTACAGCAAAGTGATTCAGTTATGCATATGCATATATTCATTCTTTCTGAGATTCTTTACCCATATAGGTTATTACAGAATATTGAGTAGAGTTCCCTGTGCTATACACAGGACCTTGTTGGTTATCTATTTTATATATAGTAGAGTGTGTATGTTAATCCCAAGCTCCTAATTTATCCCTCCCCCTCCGCGTTTCCCCTTTGGTAACCATAAGTTTGTTTTTGAAATCTGTGAGTCTGTTTCCGTTTTGTAAATAAGTTCATTTGTATCATTTTTTAGATTCCACATATAAGTGATATTATGTGATATTTGTCTTTGTCTGACTTACTTCACTTAGTATCATAATCTCTAGGCCCATCCATATGGCTACAAATGGCATTATTTCATTTTTTTATGGCTGAGTAATATTCCATTGTGTATATGTACCACTTCTTCTTTATCCATTCCTCTGTCGATGGACACTTAGGTTGCTTCCATGTCTTGGCTATTGTAAATAGTGCTGCTATGAACATGGGGGTGCATGTATCTTTTCCAATTATGTTCTTCTCTGGATATATATGCCCAGGAGTGAGATTGCTGGATCATATGGTAACTCTATTTTTAGTTTTTTAAGGAACCTCCATACTGTTCTCCATAGTGGTTGTACCAATTAATGTTATTGTTTTTAAGGACAGAAAAAATGTCCAGCTAATGCTATTATATATTTATGCCATTCATTGATATTCACACAGTATTCATTTTCTAGACGTTCTAATTTCACAACTCACAACCATTAAACGTGTTTCATTCCTTACTTTGCGAGAAATAGCGTTACTCCTGTATCAGTCAAAATCCTAAACGTACTTCTCTACCCAATTCAAGATTTGTCTAATTCATAGTCTTTCCTACTTTCCCGTCTCCCTGCCCTTCCAAAAGGCATTTTTGTCTTTTAAAATTGTCATCATGCTTATGTTGCCTCTTGGGACACAGGTACCTTATTCCCTTTCAGTATCTTGGAGTAAAGGTAACATATGAGATCTTCCAGATGCAAGTCCACCCATGGGCTCCCCAGGGGCATCTTTCATGAGACGTCTCTTACACTAGAAATGTTTCAGAGCCCTTAGGGGGTGTTTCTCGTGGGGGGGAAAAAAGGGTACCATGGACAGTTCCAGGAGACAACCCTGGTTGATACCTCAGCAACCCATTAACTGTCATCAGATCACTTATTTACACAGGTATCTCCTTTCCAAAGGTCATATCAAGTGGGATGTCACGGGTTACCACCATCATCTCTCTAACACAGAGAGAAAAGGGCTTTGTCTCCAGAGGTTTCTTTCATCAGAAGCAGCAGCAGAGGTGGCATTAGCCTAGAGCAAAAGTAGTAAAGGAGATTCCAGGGACTAAAATTTGGCAAAGTATATTCTAGAATAAACAATTCTAGGTGCTCCAGAGTCTATTTGAGGAAGTATTTTTCCCATGAATTAGGTTTCTTAATACCAATGAGGAATCTAAACAAAAATGGTACAAGTGAACTTATTTGCAAAACAGAAATAGAGTCACAGATGTAGAAAACAAATTTATGGTTACCAAAGGGGGTAAAGGGGGGGAAGGATAAATTAGGAGATTGGGATTGACATATACACACTACAATATATAAAATAGATAACTAATAAGGACCTACTGCATAGCACAGGGAGCTCTCTACTCAATGCTCTGTAATGACCTATATGGGAAAAGAATCTTAAAAAGAGTAGATATCTGTACATGCATAATTGATTCACTTTGCTGTACAGCAGAAACTAACACAACATTATAAATCAACTATACTCCAATAAAAATTTTTTTAAAATACCAATGATATGCTTAAGGGAACCCAAATAAGAAAGCCATCCTAATAAATAAAAAATAAGAAAGAAAGAAAACCATCCTTAGCCAATGGCAAGTGATAAGTGGTACCTTTCTTTCAAAGGGCTAGAAAAAGAGAACACACTCGAAGGATAACCACCAACTCCACACCAGCTGGAAGCATCCTATTTTCATCTTCTCCATCAACTTTTCCGTTGTTTCCACTTGGCCTGGGCTGATTGAAATGGTTGGGAATTGAGAAACGTGGGGAAGGACAGAATGACAACTGGGAAGATGGACAAAGAGGAAACCACCACACCTGCCAAATCTCAATCCTTTGCCCTAGAGTGAGGTGGGCTCCAGAATTTCATGGAAGATGCACAGCACATTTATGGGATTGCCCTGGACACCCCAAAAGGTTTAGGGCAAAGTCCCTGATATATGCACATTGATAATATTGCTGCAAATGGGTTTCTTGACTAGTTTCCCCGCAGTTGGGCTAATCGTGATAACCATCTTCATATGCCTAACAGAAGGTGTGAACAGAGGAATCGACATGGATAGCAGTGTTATTGCATGTCGCTGTGTAAACACAGGAACGCTACAACTTCAGGAGCAGGGAAGCCAGACTTTGCTCTGCGGCACTTCTCTGTTTTAATCACAGACAGAAAGCCAAGCCATATGCTGTGGCGATGTCTGCTGTCCAAGTTGGCAGCCTACCTGCTTGCTATTAGAAACTACAAGACCTCAAGGTCGCTGCAAACAGGATTAGCTCCTCTGGGCTCAACTCAATGCTGAGAAATTCTGAGTGGTTTTTCCATTTTCTTTTTCTTGGAGTAGAGCTGATTTACAATGTCTTGTTAGTTTCAGGTGTACCGCAAAGTGATTCAGATAGATCTATATGGGAATATAGAATAAAGAATATAGATATATTCTTTTTCAGATTCTTTCCTATTATAGGCTATTACAAAATATTGAATATAGATTCCACATATAAACGATATTATATGATATTTGTCTTTCTCTGTCTTACTTCACTTAGTATGACAATCTGTCCATCCATGTTGTTGCAAGTGGCGTTATTTTGTTCTTTTTTATGGCTGAGTAATATTCCATTGTATATACGTACCACATCTTCTTTATCCATTCATCAGTCGATGGACATTTAGGTTGCTTCCGTGTCTTGGTTATTCTAAGTAGTGCTGCAATGAACATAGGGGTGCATGTATCTTTTCAAATTATAGTTTTCTCCAGATATATGCCCAGGAGTGGGATTGCTGGATCATATGGTGACTCTATTTTTAGTTGTTTAAGGAACGTCCATCCTGTTCTCCATAGTGACTATATCAATTTACATTCCCACCAACAGTGTAGGAGGGTTCCCTTTTCTCCACACCCTCTCCAGCGTTCACTGTTTTTAGACTTTTTGACGATGGCCTTTCTGACCGGTGTGAGGTGATACCTCATTGTAGTTCTGAGTTGCATTTCTCTAATAATTAGTGATGTTGAGCATCTTTTCATGTGCCTGATGGCCGTCTGCATGTCTTCTTTGGAGAATGTTTGAAGGGTGATCACGCATCATTTTCTACCATCCTGAACCCAAGGGCTAATTTTACAGGGGCCTGTAGTCACTCAGGAGCTGATGGAGAAAGAGAGACCCTACATTCCCAGATACGACAATATTACTGAAAGCCTATTGAAAGAAAGATGTCTCCCTAAAGAACATAGGGATGCAGAAAGAATAAAGATGCTCCTGCTGTGTCACGTCCTGGCTCGGGTGTTGATTCCACAGCAGCAGCTGAGAGTATTTCTCAGCCTTAAATCCCAGAGAGCTTGTGCTTTGAGGTCATCCAGACAAGAGGATGCCACCTGCTTCCTGAATGTGCTAAACCCTGGTAAAGCTTTGGGATAGAAAGAAAGAGAATGGAAAATACATACCGAAATTGGCTGGCAAAGATACCGAGAAAAAAAATTTGTGCATGCTTTTTTAGTTTGGGTTCCCACAGAAACACACCCTGAGACAATCATTCTGAACAAATTGTTATTTGAGAGGAGAGCCCAAGAGACACCAGTAGATGAAAGTGTTAGTTTCCTAGGGATGCTTGTAACAAAGGACCACAAAATGGGTGGCTTAAAACAATAGAAATTTATGCTCTCACGGTTCTGGAGACCAGACGTCTGAAATCAAGGTGTCCAAGCAGCCACACTCCCTCCAGAGGCTCCAGGGGAGGGTCCTTCCTGCCTCTCCCAGCTTCTGGGGGCTCCATGCGTCCCTGGGCTTGTGGCCGCAACCCTCCTGTCTCTGCCTCTTTCTTCACGGGGCTTCTCCTCTGGGTCTGTGTCTCTCCTCTTCTGTCCCTTATTATAAGGACACTCATCTTTGGATCTGAGCCACCGTTACCCACGATGACCTCATCTTAGCCAATTGTATCTGGAAAGACCCTGCTTCTGAATAAGGTTCCAGTCTGAGGTTCCACGTGGACACGAATTTTGAAGGATACAATTCCATCCCCACGAAAGAGGAGAAACATGTTTCTTATAGTGGGTTGCCATCAAAAATAGCTCAAAATGCCACTCTTGGACTCATGACAGTTTGTTCAGTCATGACTATCTCATTACAAATTGTCCTCCAGGTACCATGTGCCTGGTGGAAAAGTTTATCCTCTAGTTTCCTGAAGATAAATTAGTAAATTTAATGGATTTTCCACCTTCCCTTGCTGTCTTCCCATCCTCAGCCGCAAAGTCATGGTCCTGACAAAAGTAGTGAATAGAGGAATGCTTTCCATCCTAGCAGAGACCAGTTCTGTGTGTCTGTACCTCCCTTCATCAAGAAAAGACTATTCTGGCAGTGGTTCGTGAAAGACACAATTTAGACCCATTTCTCTCTCTCTCTCTCTCTCTCTCTCTCTCTCTGATGTCTTTTATGGGGAGAGAAGCAGAGAAACACTGCCTCAAGAGCTGATGAATAGTGAGTCCCCTTGAATTCCCATGTCTCTATCCACAGGAAGCTGAGAAAATAAAGAACCCAATAAGAAGAAACCAAATGATTTCTTTGCCAAGCTCCAGCATCCAACAGCTGGCTGCCTGATTGAATGGTTTGCATTTTGCCTACTCACCCCCTTGGTTCTGCCCCCCTCAAGACAACTTGCAAATAGCAAGTCAACAGAAAAATGCCTTGATGTTGAAATTCTTGAGTAGATAGAGCTTCTGTCAACCATCTCTGAAGCATGCAAACATTGGGACGGCAGGTTAGGGATGTTATCTGGCAGGACCATCATCTTGCTTTGTCTTAATCTTCTTCCGTGGTGCTTACAGAGCTTAAGGTGCATAAAGCCTGAAATGAACTTGTTTTCTTCACCACGTGTCTAGAGACGGGCTGAGGATAAAATGAGTGGGTAGATTCCTCGTGGGTTACTCCTTCACCAATCCATCCGTTTATTAAATAAGCACCTGTCTGGCACTTCACATAAAATATCCCACTCACTCCTAACAATAACCTGTAAGGTGTGCTTTATTATTTCTATTTTGCAAATAAGGAATTAAGGCTTGAATTTTTTAAAGTAAGGTACTCGTGATCACATGAGCTGAGATGCAAGCCCAGGCTGTGTGAGTCCAAATCATAACATCTTTTACGGCATGAAACTGCATGCAGTATCATTTTTTCCAGCCAAACTTTAATTTGTTAGTTACCTAGAGCTAATTTTTGATCCCCAAATAATTTCCCATCTCCCTTTTCCAGGTGGCCTGTATCTATACCCCTCGCTTCATGAATGGCTGTATTTTCTCAGGAATGAAAAGTATTACAATGATAAAGTAAAATTAATAAAATCAAAATGAAAATATTCCATAGGGAGCAAATCATAAATCGGAATATTACTAAAGATAAAATTAAAATAACATTTAACTAACCCCTCAGCAACATCTTTAGTTTCATGCCTCTTCATTAATATAAAGAAGAGTTGTCTAATAACAGATAAAGATGTATACCTAGGCACAAGATGTTATATATATAAAAAAGAATAGTTATCTATATTTGGATATGTATTTTAATGTTGAAAATTTACCCAAAAAAATAAATGCTTATACCTTTTTTAAAAAAATTAAAAATTCAGTAAACATTCAATATTTTAGACTACTAGTCACTTTGTTACTGCCATCAATTGATCTTGAATTACCTGCCTCACTCTGTTCGACATCTAAATAGCCATCCTCGTGTGAGTCTTTTCACCAAGGTGTTTATTCAGGAAAGTATTCAGAATAGATGCAGTTAAAGAAAAAAACATCTGGCTTATTTGCTGCACTAGTGAAAAAGCAGCACATAATTTTGACAAGTTTATTAAAGACGTAACGGTGGCCATACACTCTATGACAAAGGATTACGGAGACTGCCGTATTAACACTGTTTGGGATCTTCCCGGACCAGGGCTCGTACCCGTGTCCCCTGCATTGGCAGGCGGATTCTTAAACACTGTGCCACCAGGGAAGTCTGATCCTTTTTATATTTTTGACAAATAACAGGGATCGTGAAATATTTGGAGAGGGGAAAATAAACAGTCAGCCTATACCTGTGAAGGGAAAGTCACTCTGTTATAGCAACATAAGGTGATGGTCAAGATCTGTTTATTTTGAGAGGTTTCCCGTTACAGAAAGAGGACCAGGTGGCAACGCCCTGAGCATTTTCAGCTTTAAGGCACAAAGTCAGTGCAGTTAGTTATTGAACATCTTGCAGTGCATTTTTATTAGGAATTGAAAAGATAGAGACACAGAACACTTTTGCTCTGCAGGATCTTACACAGAGTACAAAACCGCTGAAACCCGTATTATCAGTAAGAGTGCAAGGCAGAGACAAAAAGTCCATGGCTGATAAGGAGAGAATACCTTCCTGCACCCATTTCTGTTATCACCTGGGAACCCTCCTCTTGTTAAGATAATGGTCATCATCCATCATTAAACTAGAAGTCTCCAAGTCACAAGCAGAGGCGTCACGTGCTTGATTTTTCTGGTAGAGTGGAAATTCCGTTTTCTATTGACGGTACGCATCTGAGGACCCTTTGCAACACTTGTATTCCGTTGGTGGGAATGCACATTGGTGCAGCTGCTTCGGAGCTTGAGCTGTAAACCGTGTTGCCCTTTTCGTACCTGTAAACCAGGGACCCGGCCATCATTTGATTGTTTCAATATCTTGCCAGTGGCATTGATGGATAGAACTCTTGTAACACAGGAAACGCTGATGTTATTCAAGAGAAAGAGATGTGCAATTAACACAAAGATAGGAAGCTTTATAGCAGGCCTTAGACTCAATCAGATATTCATTGAATTTGAGCCCGTGGCCTGTGTTGTCAACTGGGATCTGAAAAGGGAGACTATAACGAAATATCACGCTGGGAATTCTGGAAATGCACCATTCAGAAGCATCTAAAGTATAAACTGTTATTATGAATTTTATGTGTCTGTATACACGCATACATATACAAAAACTGTATTAATATAAATACAAAATTAATACAAATATAATTTAAATAAATTGTATTATATATTGTATATAATGTGTAATTATATATGATATATATGTACTATGTAATATCTTTACATATAATAATATACATGTAATAATATATGCATATAATATACATATAATAATATATGCACCTTATAGTAGTATGGTTATTTATTTATTTATGGCTGCGTTGGGTCTTTGTTGTGGTGCGCGGGCTTCTCATTGCGGTAGCTTCTCTTGTTGCAGAGCACAGGCTCTAGGCGCACGGGCTTTAGGCACGCGGGCTTCAGTAGTTGTGGCGTGCGGGCTCAGTAGTTGTGGCTCATGGGCTCTAGAGTGCATTCTCAGTAGTTTTGGCGCACGGGCTTAGTTGCTCCATGGCATGGGAGATCTTCCCGGACCAGGGCTTGAACCTGTGTCCCCTGCATTGGCAGGTGGATTCTTCACCACTGCACCACCAGGGAAGTCCCAGTATGGTTATATATAAATATAGCAATCGTAAATATATTTTATTTATTTAAATCTATGATAAAAATACATATATAATTTACATAAATTGTATTAATTATTATTACATGGGATTTATAATTATATATGTGATATCTACACGTACTGTGCAATATCTATATTTTTATATATACAGTGATATATGTACATGGCAGTAGTACGGTTATCTTTTATATGAATAGTAAATGCATTCTTTTAGTAATATAAGTATTTATGTCATCTTATAGTAATATAATATATAGTAAATATATACTATAATATATATAAGTACAATACGTAGTGTAATATAGTAACTATGTAATATAGGATATATAAATCATACTTATATAATTACATCAGAGTGACACGTGTATATGCATATGTTAGAATATTTAATATGTATTACCTACAAGCATACATATTCACAAGTAGTGAAACCCTCCCACAATGCCTACGTGCCTTTCTGTCTTCACACGTTCAGCCCCGAGGTGCAATCAAGACCCCTTTCCCCATGGGGGAGGAGGCTACCTGCCCATCCGTGCCCTTCTGAAATGAGGGCTCGGGAAACAGCCACTCAACAATAGGGACCTCCCCGACTTCTACGTCCTTATGAGAGCCACACTCGGACTTTAAGCACCAGAAAGCAAAGTCAGTTTGAATGCAAGCGAGAAAGTGAGTGTGGGCTGCTGAAGCACCCCGCCCAGGCGTCCGCCAGCTGCGCCTCGGGATGTAGATGCACCTCACCGGGCACGCGGGCACGTCGCCACGCGTGCACGCTCAGGCCGTGGAAGAGACCCCGAGTGTTCTC
The DNA here is from genome assembly GCF_028564815.1 of Eubalaena glacialis. Taxonomy (NCBI): domain Eukaryota; kingdom Metazoa; phylum Chordata; class Mammalia; order Artiodactyla; family Balaenidae; genus Eubalaena; species Eubalaena glacialis. Next base: position 2,474,225 of record NC_083736.1, on the reverse strand, counting down.
ACTTGGGAGGTCCCACGTTGCCTTTGCTCTTTCTTAATGATATCCTGTTGAATACGATGGCCGTTGAAGCAAGCGACCATAAGGCATCCTCTGGAAACTGGAAAAGCTGCCCTTGGAAAAATAGCTTGCCTTGGAATGCTCGCTGTAAATCCACTTGCCAACGGTCACTTGAAGTAAATAACATGGCAGCCAACTTGGCGCTGGAAGACGATCGTGTGGTCGTATCAATCAACTTATGGACAAGGCATATCGTTTTGTAAATTGTCTTGGCCACTGAATGTCATGACATTGTGGTCTTTTCACTTCAAACCCTCGCTCACCATGACATCTCACTTACCAGCCATTTTCGTAGCTGTTGTGAATTTTCGACTCCAGAGAGCAGAAATGTTGTCCGATTTGCATTCCTGTGTGGAATAGCGAGTCTGAACATTTTCAGTGAGACACATAATTACTGTATTTTGTGCTGTGCGAGCCCACCTGTGTATGGAGTGTGAACCCAACAAAATATGCTTGAGATAATGCATTTGATTAAAGGGGAGCCGGCATGGCTGATTAAAAACAGCAGAAAGTCCACAACATCTGTCCTTCCTGACATCTTGGGGGAGAGATTCATATCCCTCCTTAGACACTGATGAGACCAAGAACAAAGTTGGGTGAATCATCTTCCATCCAATCATCCTGACAGCAGGTGCTGGCAGCTCCAACTGTCTGATACAGAGCAGGTGGGAACCAGCCCAGAACTTCAACTTGAAAGGGAATATTCATCCTATCTGCAATGAAGTTCTGAAGACCACACGTCGATTAAAGAATCATAAGATAACAGGAAGTGAGGATTTGGAAGAGATTTCTGACAACATCTTTTTCAACCCCTTCATTGTGTAAATGAGAAGCTCTGGGACCGATTTCACATGCAGATTACAATACTTCCTTAACTCTGCAATCAGAATTTTAAAATAGATACTCCACCCTGCAGGGGACTCAAACACATCCTGCACACCCTTCTCCAGCAAAGAAGTTCTACCTTGGCATTGACTGGCTGAGACTCTCTATCATGATTTCAGTCGAGGAAGAAGAAAGGGTGGAATGAAGAAGAAATGAGCTCTATCCAGTCCATCAAGGATATTGGTTCTGGGGAATTGCCCACTTAAGGTGATGAAAATTTACAAAACACTCTGTTAGACCTCTTTGGTTAAATTATAAGTGCCTACACACATAATTCTTCAACATATAAAGAGGGACTATGGTACCTTGTGCATAAGGTACCCCCTCTCATACACATTCCTGTCATACACGTTGTGTTAGAAAGGATTTATGGGAAGAGTTTCTTATGGAAATTATCTTCTGCCTGAACTTGCTTGGATTCACCTGACAAATCTGCATTTATTGTCTTTTCTTTTTTTAATTAATTTTTATTGGAGCTGAGTTGCTTTACAATGTTGTGTTAGTTTCTGCTGTACAGCAAAGTGAATCAGCTCTACGTATACATACATCCCCTCTTTTATGGACTTCCTTCTCATTTAGGTCACCCCAGAGCATTAAGTAGAGTTCCCTGCGCTCTACAATAGGTTCTCCTTAGTTGTCTATTTTATACATAGTATCAGTAGTGTATATATGTCAATCCCAATCTCCCACTTCCTCCCCCCCTCCCCTTTCCCCCTTGGTATCCATACGTTTGTTGTTTGTTCTATTGTTCTTTTCTTTTATGACTTTGAATAGAACCACACAAATATCAGTTAAAGACACAGGTCCCATCTTTACGTTCACCTGGGCTACCTCGAATCTCTATTTTTCTCGTTAGCTGTCTTTGTTTGAGCCATGGTTCTGGCTTTCCGCAGTAGACAAAGGAGACCCGCCATCGTGCTTTGAATGTTTCACTGTGTTTCCTTATTACTGAATGACACAGTTCAACACCACCCTGGCCTCCAGCTCTCCACAAAACTGAATGTGATTTTGTTTGGAAACCACAGGATCCACCAGTGCATCCACCAGACCTCCACATCTGAGGTCAGGAACTGTCTTAAAGAAGATAAATGCCTCGGGCTTCCCTGGTGGTGCAGTGGTTGAAAATCCGTCTGCCAAGGCAGGGGACACGGGTTCGAGCCCTGGTCCGCGAAGATCCCACATGCCGCGGAGCAACTAAGCCCGTGCGCCACAACTACTGAGCCTGTGCTCTAGAGCCCACGAGCCACAACTACTGAGCCCGTGTGCCACAACTACTGAAGCCCACGCACCTAGAGCCCGTGCTCCGCAACAAGAGAAGCCACCGCAATGAGAAGCCCGCGCACCGCAACAAAGAGTAGCCCCTGCTCGCTGCAACTAGAGAAAGCCCACACACAGCAATGAAGACCCAACGCAGCCAAAAATAAATTAATTAATTAATTTTTTTTAAAAAAAGATAAATGCCTCATAGGGAAACCAAGAAAATGTTTTTTCAGTTCTAACTCTACACAGCTGGGATAGCAAAGGAGAAATGAAGGAGAAAAAAGTCTACTAGCTCCTGTGTACCAGAGGATAAAAATCAGAAGGGTTCTGAATATCCAGCTACTACAGGGCGGAAGTGCAGGTAAAGAACAATGGACTGTGTTCCTTTTCATTTAGAAGAAATGAATTCATTACCATAAAAGGTTAGGGCTTCACACCTGTCAATGCTCAAAGTGTCTACGTAGCATCTTGAGCTGTTGGGAAGCATGCCGAGGAATTTGTCCTTTCCGTTGCCATTAATCCTTGCCGGGTCCAAAGCAGGATCTATCACGTAGTAAGAGTTGATGAAAGTTACAAAACCGCATTGTCAGCTCTAGTCACCATGTACCATGGACCTCTAGAACTTACCCATCTTGTATGACTGAAACTTTATACCAACTGAACAAAAACTCCCCATTCCCCTCAAGTCCCCTCTCCTGGCAACCACCCTTCTGGAATTTTTCACTTCTGTAAATTTGGCTATTTTAGATACCTCATGTACGTGGAATCGTGCAGCTTTTTGTGCCCCTAAAAAAATTGTTATGAGTGTACATTTCATGTTAAATGTTCTTCACACACACACACCAAACCAAAACAAAAAGGGGATACAAGGAAATGTTGAGACATGATGTATATGTTTATGATTTTGATAGTGGGGGGGAGGTGTCATGAGAGTTTGCATGTGTCCAAACTCCTCAAATTGCACACATTAATTATGTGTAGTTTGGGGTTTTTTTTTCAGTTATACTTCAATACCGATGGGGGGGTGGGGTAAGTTACTCAAGAGAATACATGGCCATAGTAAGGACTGAAATCTTCAACGAAGACATACATTGTTGCCAAAGCAAAAACAAAACCACTGCTTCCTCATCCACCTGCTTGCCTGGCACTGCGTACCTGGGCAGGAAGTTTTGAACAGTTGGCAAGAAGAAATATCTTTCTTTTCTTTTTCCCTGCAAGGTTTTGGGTTTTTTTTAATAAATTTATTTGTTTATTTATTTTTGGCTGCGTTGGGTCTTCGTTGCTGCACGCGGGCTTTCTCTAGTTGCAGCGAGCGGGGGCTACTCTTCATTGCGGTGCACGGGCTTCTCATTGCAGTGGCTTCTCTTGTTGCGGAGCACGGGCTCTAGGCGCATGGGCTCAGTAGTTGTGGCACACGGGCTCAGTAGTTGTGGCTCGCAGGCTCAGTAGTTGTGGCACACGGGCTTAGTTGCTTGGCGGCATGTGGAATCTTCCCGGACCAGGGCTCGAACCCGTGTCCCCTGCATTGGCAGGTGTATTCTTAACCACTGCGCCACCGGGGAAGTCCCAAGAAGAAATATCTTAACAAATGTATCCAGTGGCTGACGGCAGCCATGCAGCTTTCCCCAGAGCATGGGGGATGTGATCGGTTCATTTTAGTGAACACAGGTGCTCACACTCTAGAAGCTGATCTGCAAACAAGTATTGGCACCACGTGCAGAAGATTTGAATAGGCAAAGGTACTTCTAGGAAGATGGTCTGTGGGTGAGTTTTGCCTTTGACCACAGGTACTTTTCCTGTCTAATAGCTCTCTCGGGTACACAGGTAAGCCCTGCACCCTGTCTTTCTCTCTGCACACGTTTTGCCCCAGCAAGAATGCAAGTCTGGCTTTACCCTGGCAGCTAATGAATGATCCGGAAGGTATGGACGGCACCTGCGAGATTCATTCGGTTGCTGACTTGGGCAGCTCAGCCCTGGAGCACTTCTGCCTTTGACATCTATAAGCAGGTTGTGCCTTCAGTGGATCAGACCCACTGCACCATCCCCACAGCCAGCAGCGCAGGACCTGTTCTTCAAATCACCGAGAATAATCGTAGCTCTTCGTTGCTAAATGTCCTGGTTGCTATTCCTTTTTATCTTTTTGTTCAAGTGGGAAAGAAGTGGTGGGCAGGGCTCCTTGGCCATGTATCTTCCGTGGGACCACAGCTCCCTCTATTGTCCTGCTGTTTTTCCACTTAAGGAAAGAGAACGAATGGTAACCAACCTTGGGAAAGGTTTGCTTGTTTCTTGGCACCTTGAAAACACGCACATATCCGATCAGTCTGGCCGCGCTGCAGAAAGGGTAGGTGAGTTTAAAATTCAAGCCCTCTGTAGGATTTTCCTCTATATCAAAGTTTTTAATGCCCCAGACCCAAGAGATTTTCAAACTGCATTTTCTTATTCTATTGTCTCAATTATGAAGTTTCTGATTCTCCATGAACATCCTACCTCAGATCACAACGTTCCTTCTTCTTGAATATCCTTCGTGTCATAATTTTATTAAAATCTATTAAAATAATATCATAGTCTAAGCCTATAGTATTTAATCTTTTCTGAATTATTTGAGAACTTGATTGGGATGGCTCTTCTTGTTCTGTTATTTATTCTACCTCCAGAGAACTTTATTATTTCTATGTGCCCTTAGTTTCTGCAGACTTGCTAGGTAAACCATCCCAGTACGTCAGTATGCATCTGTGACTCTTACACAGTTTCATCAAGCTACGCTTTAGTGGCCATGAGAAACCAGAGAAACACAAGGCATGTTTCTACTCACAGAGTAGTTAGGAAAAACAAAGATACATGAATCAATTCATTGCAAAAAATTAAATTTTTAAAAAATTGGAGACCACTGTGAGTTGGGAGCATCACAAATAGAATTTTTAGGTGGGGGGCATCTTTCTAAAACAGGTAGGGTTAGATTCCTGGGAACCTTGCGAGGAAGTGAATGTGTTTTTGCATTTGGAAGCCATGTGCATCTTTGGGGGGGCAGAAGGTGGTCTCTGGTAGACAGGTTTTTTTAAGATGATCCCCATGATTTTTGACACCTGGTATGGATACCCTGTGGATATATAATGAAGTAGTCAGTCTCTTAATTGGGTTACATGATATGCCAAAGGGTAAGGGATTTTGAAATTTTAATTAAGGTCCCTAATCTGGTCACTGGGAGCTAAGGAAAGGGAGATGATCGTTGGTGGGCCTGACCTAATCAGGTGAGTGTTGTGAAGTGGGTCCAGACCTTCCTGAGAGGAATATATATATAATATATTGGAATATACGTATAATGGACTGTCTGCCATAAAAAGAAGGAAATCATGCCATTTGCAACAACGTGGATGAACTTGAGGGGATTGTGCTAAATAAGATAAGTCAGACAGAGAAAGACAAATACCGTATGATGTCACTTATATGTGGAATCTAAAACCAACCACCAAACTCATAGATACAGAGAACAGGTTGGTGGTTGCCACAAAGGGGTGGGTGGAAATGGATCAAAAAGAAAAAAGAAAGAGGAAGGAAGGGAGGGAGGGAGGGAAGGAAGGAAGGGAAGAAGGAATGAGGGAAGGAAGGAAGGAGGGAAGGAAGGAAGGAGGGAAGGAAGGAAGGAGGGAAGGAAGGAAGGAAAGAAGGAAGGAAGGAAAGGAAGGAAGGAAGGAAGGAGGGAAGGAAGGAAGGAAAGAAGGAAGGAAGGAAAGGAAGGAAGGAAGGAAAGGAAGGAAGGAAGGAAGATGGAGGGAGGGCAGGCAGAAACTAACACAGTATAGACACCACAGAAGAAAATGGATGATTGGGAGACCTAATCTTGGGCCTGGGGTCACCTTCTGTGAGTGGAGAAAGTAACTGAACGTTTTTGTTTTGAGTGCTTTCCTGGCTTCCATAACAAACAAAATGCTTCTCATAAACGCCTCTCACTCAGAGATAAGCATCCCTTTTCGAAAACTTCCTGTTATTTTATGATTTCCTGTTTTACATTTTGGTGAATCTCAAGATCTAGCAATGTGTTAGCACGATGATTGCATGGGAATTGAGAATTTTTTAATTTTGTTTTGCTGTGGCAGATCTCTAGCTTTCACACGTTGCTGGGTTTATTGAATGCTGTGTGTTCTCTACTAGCTCTGAATTAATTTGCCTCTTGAGGTTTCTATTTGCTAACCTCGGTCTGACTTAGAAAATGAAGCCATCTTCTCCCTAGGACACTTGCGTTCCCTGACATTGGGTTATTTTATTGACTTCCCCAGCAAAAATCACTGGGGGTGAGCTACCTGCAGTGTATGTTGCTTTCCACACCACCAAGCCATGCTTCAGTCCACAGCAGACAATGACCAGGTTCACTTAATTAGCTGGAACTGTTCAAAGAACTCAGGAAACCAGGTATATATCTGGAAAAGATGAAAACTCTCATTCAAAAAGATACATGCACCCCAATGTTCATAGCAGCACTATTTACAATAGCGAGGACGTGGAAGCAACCCAGATGTCCATCAACAGAGGAATGGGTAAAGAAGAGGTGGTATGTGTATGTGTGTGTGTGTGCACACACACACATACACATACCACCTCTTCTTTATATATATATATATATATACACACACACACACATACATAATGGAATATTACTCAGCCATTAAAAACACTGAAATAATGCCATTTGCAGCAACATGGATGGACCTAGAGAATATTATGCTAGGTGAAATAATTCACAGAAAGACAAATACTGTATGATATCACTTATATGTGGAATCTAGAATGCAATACCAATGAATCTGTATACAAAACAGAAACAAACCAACAGACATAGAAAACAAACTTATGTTTGCCAAAGGGGAAAGGGGGGAGGGATAAATTGGGAGTACAGGATTAACAGACACACACTACTCTACCTAAAAGAGATAAACAGAATAATTTACTGTGGAGTGCAGGGAACAATGTTCAATATCTTATAATAACTTATAATGGAATATAATGTGCAAAATAACCCACACATACCCCCAACCTGGATTATTATGCTGTACACCTGAAGCTAACACAATACTGAAAATCAACTCTACTTCAATAAAAGAAAGAACCCAAGAAACCAGTTTACCTACCAGTTCTAGAAGAGCTCAAGAAACCAGTTACCAGTTTATTAAAAAGGATATTAAAGGGTAAAAATGGACAGCCAGATGAAGTGATACATATGGCAGCAAGGTCTTAAAGGGTCCCCAAAACAGGAGCATCTGTCCCAGTGGAGTTGGGGTGTGCCACCTCCCCACCTGGATGCATTTTGGTTGACCAGCCTGGAAGCTCTCCAAACCCTATCCTTTCTGAGATTTTATGGGGCTTCATTATGTAGGCGTGATTGGTGAAATCCATGGACATTGGAGGTTGAACTCAATCAAGGTCCAGCTCCTCTTCCCTCCCTGGAGGTCATGGTTGGGACTGAAAATTCCACGCTTCTGATCACATAGTTGGTTCCCCTGGCCACCAGCCCCGATCCTGTAATGACCTAGAGACATTGCAAAGCCACCTTATTAACATAAACAAGACATCTGCATTTTGTTTTTTGTTTTTTTAAATTTTTATTGGAGTACAGTTGATTTACAGTGTTGTGTTAGTTTCTGCTGTACAGCAAAGTGAATCAGTTATACATATATCCGCTCTTTTTTTAGATTCTTTTTCCATATAGGTCATTACAGTGTATTGGGTAGAGTTCCCTGTGCTATATAGTAGGTCCTTATTAGTTATCTATTTTATATATAGTAGTGAGTATATGTCAATCCCAATCTCCCAATTTATCCCTCACCCCTCATCCCCTGGTAACCATAAGTTTGTTTCTACATCTGTGAGTCTACTTCTGTTTTGTAAATAAGTTCATTTGTATCATTTTTTTAGATCCCACATATAAGCGATATCATACGATATTTGTCTTTCTCTGTCTGACTTACTTCACTCAGTATGACAATCTCTAGGTCCATCCATGTTACTGCAAATGGCATTATTTTGTTCTTTTTTTATGGCTGAGTAATATTCCACTGTATATATGTACCACATCTTGTTTATCCACTCATCTGTCAATGGACAATTAGGTTGCTTCCAAAGTCCTGACTATTGTAAATAGTGCTGCAATGAACATTGGGGTGCATGTATCTTTACGAATTATGGTTTTCTCAGGGTATATGCCCAGGCGTGGGATTACTGGGTCATGTGGTAGCTGTAGTTTTAGTTTTTTTTAATTTTTATTTATTTATTTTTGGCTGTGTTGGGTCTTCGTTCCTGTGCGAGGGCTTTCTCTAGTTGCGGCAAGTGGGGGCTACTCTTCATCGCGGTGCGCAGGCCTCTCACTGTTGCGGCCTCTCTTGTTGCGGAGCACAGGCTCCAGTCACACAGGCTCAGTAGTTGTGGCTCTCATGGGCCTAGTCACTTCGCAGCATGTGGGATCTTCCCAGACCAGGGCTCGAACCCGTGTCCCCTGCATTGGCAGGCAGATTCTCAACCACTGCGCCACCAGGGAAGCCCTATTTTTAGTTTTTTAAGGAACCTCCACACTGTTCTCCATAGTGGCTGCACCAGTTTACATTCCCACCAACAGTGTAGGAGGGTTCCCTTTTCTCCACACCCTCTCCAGCATTTATTGTTTGTAGATTTTTTTGATGAGGGCCATCCTGACTGCTGTGAGGCACCATCTGTTAACAAGACTGATTTGCTCATCACTGTGGTCTGAGTATTTGTGTCCCACCCAAATTTATGTGTTGAAGCCCTAACCCCCCAATGTGATGGTATTAGAAGGTGGTGCATTTGGGAGAAGATGAGGTCATGAGGGTGGAGCCCTCATGATGGGATTAGTGTCCTTATAAAAGAGATCCCAGAGAGCTCCCTCACCCCCTCCGCCAGGTGAGGACACAGAGAGATGTCCATCTATTCTAATGTTGATTGAATGACCGAGAAATAGAGGGTGGTTATTGGCACAATTACACATCCATCAAGTGAGTGGACAGATTTGATGTGTGAACACACTTTGAACAATGTTAAGCAAAATTAAAATGTAAGGTTGTAGCATCTTTGTTAACTAATGACATTTGATTACCTGTATTAGACCACATGAAATGCTGCCAAGCTGGGGGAAAGACACACAATGACTCGCCTCTCCTTTAAATTGTTAAGAGATTAAACAATGGGACACCTCCATCGTTCTCACAATAGAGGTCAGTCTTGTAATTCTTCCAGAGGAAAACTTAATTCTTTGATCTGGTAAAGTACCCAAGTAATTATTCTGCAGTCGACACTGAAAACTCAACTATCCCCTAAATATATTCCCAGGATCTGTTTTGAGTCACTTATTAGTCTTTGAACTAGAAATTATCTGTAGGTTGGTGATTGAAGTATCTAGCAGTCTGCTTGCTATTTAAGATGCTGCAGGTAGTATTATTATTTACGTTGAGTAATGAACTATATCAATTGCACAGAGTTGAGGTAATGAAATAAGCATTTTGATTCAATGTTATACTAAAGCTTTACCCACACTTTCATTATTTTTAATCTATCAGCATAAGGTTTTTTTTCCCTGCGACTCTAGTAAGATCTTTATTTTACCTCTTATCTGTAATTTTGCCTCCTTGTTCATTCTTGATATTGTTGACTGGGGCCAGCTCTCTTACATCTCTTGTTTACTTTTCCCCAAGGTTTTCTCTTTTATGAGTAGTTGCAAAAATGTAGCTTTTGGTTTTATTATCCACTCTATGTTTTCTTTCCTTTTTTATTTTCGTGTTTGTTGCTTTCTGTTTTATTCATTTCTGTTTTTTATTAATTTGTCTTGTGATTTCCTTGGGTTGATTCTGTTACTTTTTAAAAATTTCTTGACTTGAATATTTAATTCGTTAACTTTCAGCATTTCTTATCTTCTGGAATATACTTGGATGGTTCTATCTATATTCCCCCCATGATATAGCAGTACCAGTTTGGGTACATGGAACTTTCATGTGATGCTATATGCTAAATATTTTGTAATCTAGTTTATAGTTTTAAATCTTTGACTAGGGAATTATTTAGAATTCTGTTTTTACTTTCAAAATATACAGGTGGGGAGACTACCTTCTTATAAATGATTTTATTCATTTTAGTTAGAGAATATGATCTAAATGGTGACATTTATTATTTGTAAAAAAATTCCTTTTTGATCTAATATGTAGTCGCTTAATGAAAATGTGCCATATATGATTAGAAAAATGTGTTTTCTTTCTGTGTTGAAATAAAGGTTCTATATAGTATGTATGTTTGATCAAGCTTGTTCATTTTAATTGTTCAAATCTTAACATCTATCCATAACATATATTTTTTTAAATCTGTTTGACATATTTCAAGAGAAAATGGTACTGGTATTCATCCAACATCTTGGAACTTTCTTCCTTCTGGAAACGTTTTCAGAGCCTAGAGCACAGACTTTGATGTCTATACTCAGCTCACTTTAGCTGTGACCCTCACTGTATTTAAGGACATCTCGACAGAAATAAATCTTCATCCTTTCCAAAACTATTTGGGTTTGGGGCAGTATTCTGGGTCATTTTTCAACAGGGGAGGGTAGGAATACTTTAACATGCCTTTAGGAAATTCAAAAATAATTTCCAAAATAATATTTTCTTTTTTTTTCTATTTCTAGGAATTTATCTCAAGAACAATTAGACAAATGTGCAAAGACATATGTAAAAAACTATCCATTACAAAATTGACTATATTAGAAGAAAAGTGTTAATAATTTAAATGCCTATCAAGAGATTTTGATTAAATAAACTATATACACTTATGTAGGATTATTATGTACAATGTTCTAAGCACTTCAAAAGCTGTAAGTCATTTAATCCTTATAACATTATATAATATAATATAGTATCAAATGTTAATATAATAATGTAATAATGTTATTACCTCCACGTTGCAGATGACAAAGCTGAGACCTAGAGTAGGTAAGGAGTTGTCCAAGATCACACAGCTAGCACACAACAGAGACAGGACACAATGCCAGGCAGTCTGTCTCTAGAGCATCAAACATAATTTTTTGTAAAATGTTTTCTTCCATATAACCATTACGTGAAGGTAGCAGAATGTTGAAAGAAGCAGATAGTGAAGGGTGAAGCCAAAATATATCTTCTAACCAATGGCATCATAGACCAGGAGGAAAAAGACAGTAGATGTTGACATTGCCCTTTTATGTGTGTGAATCTTCTTTGTAGTAACGTAAGCGCCTACAGAACATTTTCAAGATTTTTAAAAAAATTTTATTGAAGTATAGTTGGTTTACAATGTTGTGTTAACTTCTGCTGCACAGCAAAGTGATTCGGTGACACACATATATACATTCTTTTTCATCTTCTTTTCCATTACGGTTTACTATAGGATATTGAATATAGTTCCCTGTGCTCTGCAGTAGGACCTTGTTGTTTATCCATTCTATATATCCTGGTCTGCATCTGCTAATCCCAAACTCCCAGCCCTTGGCAACCACAGTTCTGTTCTCTATGTCTGTGAGTCTGTTTCTGTTTTGTAGATAAGTCCATTTGTGTCATATTTTACATTCCACATATAAGTGATATCATATGGTATTTGTCTTTGTCTGACTTATGTCACTTAGTACGATCATCTCTAGGTCCATCCATGTTGCTGCCAATGGCATGATTTCACAGAACGTTTTCAGGTTTTATCAGCATGCTGAGAAGAGACATTCCCAGAACAGCCATGGAAGGAGTCAGTGAAACACCTTATAGTTGCACTTGAGTAACTGATCGTTTGCTAAATCACTTCACCGCTTCACGCAGTTAACAAGTGGCTTTAGGTTTCTGTAAGGAGAGCCTGCCCCATTTTACAAATTTCCAGTTCTACCGAGATCAGAAGAACACGTGGTCTGTCTCCAGGGAGAGATGTGGGTCTCGCTTGCTAACTGCAGAGGAGAGAGGTTTTGGGAGTTGCGGATAAGCTGTTCCCCATTTAACGCCAGCCGCCCAGAAATAAGAGAGCTTTCCCCGTACCCCCGCTGGGGGCGGAGAGGGTCACCCCAGTCTCATGGCTAGAATCCCCAGCTGTCGCTACTACTTAGCGGGCATGATCACACATCTCTTGACCACTTGGGCAAGAAGAGACCTTGAAATCCGTCCGTGTAGGTGCCCGATTGCCGTGTGTAACAACGTCCCTGAAACTTGAAAGAACACGCTTTTATTGAGAGACTAAGTATAGTGGTCAATGGACGGACCAACTATAAAAATAGAATTCTGACCCACGACTTACGGGCACCAGCTCCAAACACCAAGCCCTTACGTGCAGTGACCAGCCTCACTGCCACCTCTAGGTACAATGATGCCGGACGCGAAATAACTTCTTTTTTTTTTTTTTCCCAACAAGTTTGTTGAGGCATTCTTTGCCTACCACACAATTCAACCACTGTAAGTGTACAAGGTGATAACTTTTAGTGAATTTATAAACTTGTGCAGTCATCACCACAAACCACTTTCAGAATACTTCCTTCACCTTCCAAAACTCCCTCGTTGTTTGCAGTTAATCCACAATTGCACCCTCAGCCCTAGGCAACCACTGATCTGCTTTCTCTGTCTTTTTTTTTTTATCCTGTGAGAGTACTAAAATTTATTTGGCTAATCATCTGTTTGGGGGATCTTTAGGTTCACAAAGCCTTTTTTAAAAAATGTATTTGCAGTATAGTTGATTTACAATGTGTTAATTTCTGCTGTACAGCAAAGTGATTGTTATATATATAAGTCTATATATGTGTGTGTATATGTGTGTGTGTATATATATATAATTATATATATATATATATATATATATACACACACACATATACACATTCTTTTCAGATTCTTTTCCATTATAGATTATTACAGGTTATTGAATATAGTTCCCTGTGCTATACAGGAGGTCCTTGTTGTTTATCTATTTTGTATATGGTAGTGTGTGTCTGTTAATCCCAAACTCCTGATTTATCCCTCCCACCCCTTTCCCCTTTGGTAACCATGAGTTTGTTTTCTATGTCTGTGAGTCTGTTTTGGTTTTGTAAACAAGTTGATTTGTATCATTTTTTTAGATTCCACATAAAAGTGGTATCATATATTTGTCTTTTTCTATCTGGCTTACTTCACTTAGTATGATAATCACTAGGTCCATCCATGTTGCTGCAAATGGCATTATTTCATTCTTTTTTATGGCCGAGTAGTATTCCATTGTATATATGTACCACATCTTCTTTATCCATTCATCTGTCGATGGACGTTTAGGGGGCTTCCGTGTCTTGGCTACCATAAATAGTGCTGCTATGAACATTGGGATGCATGTATCTTTTTGAATTATGGTTTTCTCAGGGTATATGCCTGGGAGTGGGATTGCTGGGTCATATGGTAATTCCATTATTAGTTTTTTAAGGAACCTCCATACTGTTCTTCATAGTGGCTGTATCAATTTACATTCCCACCAGCAGCGCAGGAGGGCTCCCTTTTCTCCACACCCTCTCCAGCATTTACTGTTTGTAGACTTTTTAACGATGGCTATTCTGACCAGTGTGAGGTGATACCTCATTGTAGTTTTGATTTGCATTTCTCTGATAATCAGTGTTGAGCATCCGTATGTCTCCTTTAACAATCAACCCAGATGGCCAGGATTTGATTAATTACAGACAGCTTCCCTAATGTCCGTCTTTGTTGCCAACTTAGGACCAAGCGGAGAAAACCAAATACGCGCCCACTAGCCAGTCACACGGGATGCCCTGCTTCTAGTTAGCCCACCAAAGCTTCTCCAAGCCAACAGCCCCCCTCAGGGCTCATCTTTCCCACTCCTCTGCCCGCCTTTGAGTCTCTGCCAAGGGCCAGCGATGGCAGCCAGCTCCCCTACTACGGCAAAGTCTTAATCAGCAACATCTGCTTGTTCCCATCTGGGTGGTCTTTTCTTATTTCCCAACTCAAAACGGGTCACAGACATAAAAGTAAACACTGAAGCTATTAGCTTCTAGCACAAAACAGGTGAGAAAATCTTGCTGAATTTGGAATACGCAAAGATTTCTTAGGACACAAAAAGCATGAACCACACTAGAAAGAAATTAATAAATTGGACTGTCTCAAAATTAAGAACTCTTGCTCTCTGAAGGACGCTATTGAGAAAATGAAACAATAAGCTGCACACTGAAAGAAAATATTACATAAAATATGTATTATACTTACATAGGTATTGTATGTATTTGTTATGCATTCAGAATATGTAAACAACTCAATTATAAAAGACAACCCAATAAACAATTGACAAAAATATTTAAACAAACACCACACACAAAATATGTATAAATGGGGCCAATAGGCATATAAACAAAGATGCTCAAAATCTTTACTCATCAGAGTGAGGCAAAGTAAAATGACAGAGAGATGTACAAACTATTAGGTATGAAATAAGCTACAAGGACATACTGTGCAGGGAATAGAGCCAATATTTTATAATAACTATACATGGAGTATCACCTTTAAAAGTTGTGAATCACTATATTGTACACCTGTAACTTACATAATATTGTATGGCAATTATACTTCAATTAAAAATGAAATAAATTAAATTAAATTAGAAACAGTGAGATACTACCCCCCAGCCACTAGAATGAGCAAAATTTTAAAAGCCCGACAATACCAAGCAATGGATGTGGACCACACACAGGTGTGTGGAATCCTCACACCTTCCTGGGTGGGAGAAAAAATAGTACAACTACTTTTGAAAAATAAATGTCTGGCATATGAATCAGAAATTTTACTCCTAGGTATATAAACCAAGAAAAAAAATGACAGGGGGGGAAGGGGGATTAGAAAAAAGATTTCTGTACCAATATTATTGTGGTTTCATGCATAATAGGCCAAACAGGTAAATGGTTATACAAACTGTGGTCACCACAAGCATTACGAAAATGTTTCAGAAATGTGCACACACTCTCATGACACCTGTGCATTTGACTTTTCCGCCTTCCTGCTGTCTTTACCTCACAGAAGTGCCCCCAGCAGGCGATGATGCAATTTTCACTCACCCATTGGTTGACCTCACCTGGAGGTGATAGGCTTTTTATTCTCATACTCTAAGCACACCTGGGGGACCTCTAATGTGATGATAAATATTCCATAGCTGGGTTCCATGAACCAGGTAGAGCTTTCCATTACAAATCATTACCACACGTTTCCACCTACCCGCTCAGTGTCAGATGAGGGTTTAAAACACTAAGATGTGTTCAAAAGTGTTTCTGAGTGAGGTAGAAAAATGCTGGTGTTTGGTGCCATCTAGAGGGTGCGATTTGCTATGGCTCCACCTAACGCGGTATTTCTTGACCATTGACAGAGGGAAGTCAGGGAGCCCTTTTAACGCCAATGAAATGCAGAATCGGTTTTTTCAAAAATGATTGTGAACCGGCGCTCAAAATGTTGACACTTCATATTTTCTAGTTAAAATAATACCTGGCTTAATAGTGTCAACTGAAAAAAACGCATAACCTAAAAGCTGAGAATTCTGCTTTATTTGGTGGACTTTCTGAGGACTCTAGCCCAAGCCCTCTCAGGTAGCTCTGAGGGACGGCTCCAAAGAGACAAGGGAGGATCCAGATTTACAGGAATTTTTGCAAAAAAAATTTAGGTAGTGGGAACATCAAAAGATTACTGTTAATGAAGGAAAACCAGACATCTCAACGGAATGAATTTAGCGCTTTTCTATGTATGCGAAGATGCAAGAGTCTGGGGTCATTGAAATCATTCCTTTGGTATGCACCTCAGCTATCTGGAACCAGTTTCCTGTTTTTCTCCATCCTGAGTCCCCTCAGGGGGCACAGCTGGGGGCAGCTGCAGTGGCTGAGGGCTTGGTGGCTGCAACATCCTTTGTTTACCAAGTTGAGAACCAATGGTTGGAAGGAAGAGACACAGCCCTCTTTTTTTTTTTTCCCCTGTTCAAGATTACTACTAGAATTTGTTGCTGTTTAATTCCTCGCTAAGAAACTTTTTTTTTCCCCAGCTTTATTGATGTACGATTGACACATAAAATTGTATATATTTCAGGTTCACAATGTGACGCTTTGATATATGCATACATCATGAAATGATCAACCACGATCAAGTTAGTTAACACATCCATTACCTCACATAGTTAGCTTTTCTGTGTGTCTGTAGTGAGAACACTTGAGATCTACTGTCTTTGTAAATTTCAAGTATAGAACACAGGATTGTTACCTGTGGTCACCATGCTGGATACTACATCTGCAGGACTTACTGACAGAGTTATCAACTAGCATCTCCACGGTGGACATTAGATCCCTGGGATTTACTCATAACTGAACGTTTGTGCCTTTGACCAGCCTCTGCCCATCTTTCCCCACAACCCAGCCCCTGGCCACCAGCTTTGTACTCTCTGCTTCCATGAGTTCGACTGTTTTACATTCCATAATTGACATCATTCAATACTTGTCCTTCTGTGTCTGGCTTATTTCACTGAGATGAATATCTTCCAGGTTCAGCTATGTTGTCACAAATGGCAAAATTTCCTTTCTTTTTAAGGTTAGATAGAATTCCATTCTGTGTACACACCACCTTGTCTTTATCCAATGATGCATGCACCTGCCTCCTTTGAAGGTGATGGGGTAGTTGATGGTGATGCCCTGGGTAGGAAGAGAGTAAAAGCAGAGAAGGAAAGAAATACTTACCTATCTTTTTTCTTTGAAATATAGTAGATTTACAATGTTGTGTTAGTTTCAACTGTACAACAAAGTGATTCAGTTATATGTATATGTGTGTGTGTGTGTGTGTGTGTGTGTGTGTGTATTCTTTCAAAGACTCTGAAAAAGAAACAACTCTTATGTTTTGCCTCATGGTGGGTGCTGGGGGGGCGATGGAGGAAATTATTCAGGATGGAACAGATGTTAGTGAGAGATGCTTTTGCCCAAATCCATTCTTCTGAGAGCACACACACACACACACACACCCACTCACACATATGCTCACGTTCACAGGCTCTCACACTCGTACACACACACACCAACACTGCCCCTACTTCTGACTAACCTCCTGACCCTCTCCTATCTCCCCACCACTCACTGCACCCGAAATTTGGCCTCTGTACACCAACAATGAATTGAGTCTCAGAGGCAGAATTTGGGATGAAGTAGAAGAGAATAGCATTCTTGCTTTGCCAGGCAAAGGGGGCCACAGTGGGGTCATGCCCTCAAAACTTTGTGTCCCGACCTGGAGGGGGTAGTGAGGAGTTTTATAGTCCTGGTTCAAAGGGGGCGTGGTCAGCTCGTGGACCTTCTTCTGATTGGTTGGTAGGGAGGTAAGTGGCAGTCGGCATCATCAACCTTCTGGTTCCAAGCGGTCTGGGGTCTACGTGCTTTCGGGAAGAATACAGTTAACTTCTCCCACCTGGTGGGGTTTCAGTATCTGCAGAAGAACTCAAAGATATTGTCGTGTGTATCCCTAGAGGGGGAACCAGAACCCTGCCCCAAGGCTGCACTGTTGTTTCTTGGCTGCTCCTGCCTTGTCTCTGCATCCCCTCCCTTCCCTGATTAGCAACTGTTTGAACTGCTCCTTGGAACTCAGGGAAGGTCATGGGGGCTGAATGAAGCCTATTTCCTGTAATCAAGTAACAGAGGATGCGACTTCCCTGGTGGTGCAGTGGTTAAGAATCCTCCTGCCAATGCAGGGCACACGGGTTCGAACCCTGGTCCGGGAAGATCCCACTTTCCACAGAGCAACTAAGCCCGTGCGCCACAACTACTGAGCCTGCGCTCTAGAGCCCGTGCTCCGCAACAAGGGAAGCCACCACAATGAGAAGCCCATGCACCGCAACGAAGAGTAGCCCCTGCTCACTACAACTAGAGAAAGCCCACGCACAGCAACGAAGACCCAACGCAGCCAGAAAGGAAGGGAGGGAGAGATGAAAGAAAAGAAAAGGAGGGACACAAAAAGCCTTTTGTGCCAGGAGCCCCACTGGGTCCTGCTCATTTTTATCACCCCATTTGACCTGTTAAGGATTGTCGAGTGGCCCTCCGTCCGCAGGTGGTCTCACCATCCCCGCGGTAAACACGATGGGATGCTCTTACCATGTGCATCCCAGGGCTCAGAGGCTGCTCAGCCTTTGTTCACAGACGTCATTCGGGTTGTTATTAAGTACCTTCCATGTCAATGCCTTGTGTTCACCGCTCTGGGAAGGAAAAGCTATATGCAGACACAGCTATATGCAAAACCAGTGGGTCATTATTTGGTTCTTTCTCCTGTGAGCCTTTGATGACTTTCTGTAGAGCAAAAGTAAAAGCCGAGCGACACGTAGATGGTGGATGTCTGGGGAGAAGTGGGAAACAGGCGGGCGGGTCAGAGTCTGGGATGAGGCTGAGTTGGATGCCAGGGGGAGGGATTTGGGTGGGTGTCTTGGCCACACCTGGCATTGCTTTGCCAGGAGAGTGGAGGTGTCTGCCATCTCTCAAGCCAGCATATGCACAGCTTTCAAATACCAGCTGGGAACCCAAAGGGAAGGGTTGGGGAGGGTGGATAGAGTGTGGGATAGTGAGTGACCTTCTCAGGCCCCCTCGCTCTCCCTCCCGTGCAGCAGTCTCTGAACAGAAAGGATTCAGTTCTCTGCAGGGACCCTCTGCCCTGTCCCACCCTCCGCCCTGCCCCACCGCCTACGGAATCCTCACAGTTACAGGGAAGCCTTTCTGGGCAGCCCAAGGTCCCCAAGATGCCAGGCCACCCCACATCCTTCTAGGTGGTGAGGGACAGCAGGGCAGCCGCCTCCCAACCAGAGCATCGCAAGAATCCTGCCCCTTCGTGGTTCCGAACCCAGGCGAGCAAACTTGTCCTGTGTCTCACCTACTTCATTCCTGCGTGAGGGAGCGAGCGGAGATGTTATTTCAAGAAGGACATCTCACGGAGTTGCATTCCATCCAATAGAAATGGGGAGACTCGACCATAAAAAATAAAAATAAGACCCCAGAAATTGCGATTCCATGCAACCCTTCAAAATGTCGGAAAGCTCTGTGCCTGTTAATAACGGATTCAAACACTCGGCGCTGATTCACATCTCCGTGTAATAGTCCCCCGCTCCATTGTCTAGGCACGTGTGCACAGAATCAATATTCTACTGGCACCTAATTCTCTTTTGCTGGAAGGGAGATTCAGGAAAAAACATTTTTATTTTTGCCATTCTTTGCTTTCTCATTAACATTATTTCCTTTGCCTCAGTGTTAGAGAATACAAAACCCATGTTCTGTTTTTTATTAACTCTATATTTTCAGGTAGGTGCGTTTTATTGCTACATTCTATCTATCTACCTATCAGTCTATAAGTATCTATCTATCAATATCTATCTAACTATAAATCTAACTATTCACCTATGTGTATATATATCTATTTACGTTTCAACATCTATCACTATTATCTATCAATATTTATCAATCTATCTATCCACCTACCTATCAGTATCTGTCTATCATCTATCTATCTATCCACCTACCTATCAATATCTATCATCTATCAGTATTTATCTACCATCTTTCAATGTTTATCCACCTATATATCTATCATTCATCTATCATCTGTGTCTATCTATTAATCTATTATCTATCATCTCTTAATATCTATCCATCCATCTATGCATGTATATATGTATCTATACAACTGTGTATGTGTGTATATATCATATATGTCATTTTCTTCATCTACAACTATGACATTAATTAAATTCCAACTTAACGAAAATTACCTTCTACAAGCTTGGTGTAGCAGCAAGGCGTGACACCTGACGCCAGGACCAAGGCGCACCTCGGTGGTGCTGAGAATCACTTCCTTTGTTAGACCTTATCTTCCTCCTAGGTAGGATTCGGTGATCAACTGAGAAAATCTTAAAGGTGCCTTGTCATCTTAAAATGCATTGGCTCTACGGCTGCAGGAGGCTCGAGCGCTGCACGTTGCCACACAGGACTCTCAGGAGGACAGCGTGATGCTGGCTCCTCAGAAGACCCCAAACGCCAACTTGCTCTCCCAGGGGGCATATTTTACCAAGAGAGTGGTAGTCAGCCCTGGGAACATGGTCCCCATAAACAACTCTTCCTGCAGCAGATTCCAAATAAGGTTGCATTCACAGGTTCTGGAAGTTAGGATTTGGACATACCTTTTTTTGGGGGGGTGGGGGGGAAGGACTATCCAATGCAGTACGTCTTAGTAATGAATTCATGCTGCAAATTGCATTAGAAATCTTATATTAAACATATATATGTATCTATCTATACAACTATGTATGTATGTATCATATATGTCATTTTCTTCCTCTACAACTATGACATTAATTAATCCACTTAAAAACAAAAACAGTCGCTCTCCCTTTCTTGAAAATATCGCACACTTTCCTCCTTCTATATCTCTTCCCCTTGCTCTCTTTCTCCTCAAGACGACATCATAATCCACTTTTGTGTAACTTTGTGTGTGCCTGACTCCTTCCCCTACTGGATAATGGGACTGCACACTTCTTAAAAATACATCCATATTTTGTTTACCAGTGAATCCATGCGATGCCTTGCACATAACAAGAACATAATGTTTGGCCAATTGACATGAATTTATCCGAAGCCTTTAATTTTTTAAAAGAAAAATAGCCATTTTTCCAAATCATTTCAGAGTTGTTCTCTAGTTATGCATGCCCTTTATGTGAAACCATACAGACTCTTTTTTTTCATTTCATACATCATTTGCTGAAATGCCCTTTAAAATGGAATGAAACATGGAGCTTTAGGAAACAAAATTCTGTCCAAAATAAATTATCTTCCCCCTTTGTATTGGGACCCAAAGGTCTCAGCTTATTAACGACATCGAAGACTCTCATAAAGCAACTCTAGCCGGGAAGACAGCTGAACTCCAGCTTAACGGGAACCTTCATTACTCAGACAAGAACACCCAGACCCCGATCATGTAGTATGGGTCCTGCAGTCAAGATCCCTCTCAGGGAACTCAAGGAAGGACTGTTTTGATGGGGGATGTACAGCAAAGTTGTGTGACACATCCTCACCTGATCTTGCATCACTTGATCAAAAACAAAGCATCCTGTGTAGGCAAAACATGCTTTATTAGTTAGGGTAATGCGAAGCTTTAAACGATGAATTCCCGAATCTCAGTGTTATTAACCGATAGCCCGTGTTATGTCCAAAATGATTGTTTCTGGTTGGCTGGTGATGTCCCCCAAGAGCTGGTGTGGAGACCCTGCCTCTTTCCACTTTGTGCCCAATACGTTTGCGACACTTGTGTCCAGGTTCACCAGGACATCATCGTTCTTTAATCAGAGTAGAGAAGGTGAAGAAAGTGGATTCGTTTGCTTGGGCTGCCAAATACCTCAGACAGGGAAGCTCAAACAATGGGTACTTATTGCCTCACAGGTTCTGGAGGCTGGAATCTGAGACAGGTGTGGGCAGGGCTGGTTCCTCCTGAGGCCTCTCTCCTTGGTGCGTGTAGACAGCCGTCTCCTCCCTGTGTCCTCACGTGGTCGTCCCTCTGTGTGTGTCTGTGTCCTGATCTCCTCTTCTTATAAGGACCCCAGTGCTATGGAATCAGGACCCACCCTAGCGACCTCATTAAGAGATTCTATCTCCAAATACAATCGCATTCTTAAACACTGGGGGTGAGGGCTTCACATATGGATTTTGGGAGGACACAATTCAATCCATAAGAGAAGTCATGCCCACTCTGGACTCTTGGGCCAGAAATAAATGCATGACATCTGTACACACTTCGTCGGCCAGACTGCATCCCATGGTCCCATCTCAATCCCCAGGTTGGGGGTAGGGAGCTGTCTAACAGAGATATGGCTGCAAAAGCCACTTCTCCACAGTGACTCAACCAATAGACAGGGAGCATGGATATTTGGTGGCCAGGTAACCACTTGAGCCTCTACCACACTGCAGAAGACGCTTTTTTGGCTCCAAACCCACAAAATTCCATCCTGTACGTGGGGTCTCCATCACTAGAGAGACCCTATCATTCACCCCTGTCATTCACTTTTCTTCTCTGTTGCTCACATGTTCTTGTGCAAACTGTCCCTGGGAAGACGTTATGCTTCAATGATGTGTTCCTATATTACACTCATGCCTTTGAATTGCCTTCCAACCAGGATGCTGCTTCAATCTATTTATTTTATTGACTTTAATTAGATGGATGGAGGGGGGAAATCCCTCAGTTATTGGCATGATTGGGACACACATGCAATTAGATGCCACGATACCACCTCCAGGGAGCTTGAAGGGCAGGCTTGGGGCCGCCAAAGTGAGCCTTGAAAAGGAACACTAACTCAGTGAGAACCATCTTCAGGATGGAATTCAAAAGAGCATTCTCCACTCAGCAAATATGTATTTAACATATGCGTTACCGAACTCCGGTTTGGCTTCTCACCTCTCAAAAGCCAATAATCAAGAGACAAGTGTTGGTTCTAACAGGAAAGGTTGCTTTATTCAGGAGGCTGGCAACCTGAGGAGAAGGAAGACTCATATGCAAGAACCAACTCCAAAGATTCTTCTCAGTCATGAAAGTTTTGAAAGGGAGAAAGGGGAAATAGTCTCAGTTAATCGTCAAGGTAGGGGGTCTGATTAGTTGCCATCTCCCATTTGTTGTTGACTCCTTGTGGTCTTTCTTTTTTTAAATTTTTATTTATTTTTTAAAATTGAAGTATAGTTGATTTACAATGTTGTTAGTTTCAGGTGTACAGCAACGTAATTCAGCCATATATTTTTTTTTTCAGATTCTTTTCCATTATAGGTTATTACAAAATAGTGAGTATAGTTCCCTGTGCTACAAAATAGTGAGTGTAGTTCCCTGTGCTAGGTCTTTGTTGTTTATCTATTTTATATATAGTAGTGTGTATCTGTTAATCCCAAATTCCTAATTTATCCCTCCCCCCACCTTTTCCCTTTGGTGACCATAAGTTTGTTATCTACGTCTGTGAGTCTGTTTCTGTTTTGTAAGTAAGTTCATTGTACCATTTTTTTAGATTCCACATATAAGTGATATCATATGATATTTGTCTTTCTCTGTCTGACTTACTTTACTTAGTATGACCATCTCTAGGTTCATCCATGTAACTGCAAATGGCATAATTTCATTCTTTTTTATGGCTGAGTAATATTCCATTGTTTGTATGTACCACATCTTCTTTATCTATTCATCTGTCCATGGACATTTAGGTTGTTTCCGCAGGTTGGCTATTGTAAATAGTGCCGCATTTCTATACACTAACAATGAAAGATCACAAAGGGAAATCAAGAAGACAATCCCGTTTACCACCACATCAAAAAGAACAAAATACCTAGGAATAAACCTACCTAAGAAGACAAAAGACTAGTACTCTAAAAACCAGAAGACGCTGATGAAAGAAATCGAAGATGACACAAACAGATGGCAAGATGTATCCCGTTCTTGGACTGAAAGAATCAATATTGTCAAAATGATCTTTCTTTAAGATGCTGTCTTGTTCACACCGTCTGCTCATGGGATTACTGAAGGGGAAGCTGGGGAAAAGATCTAGTCATCCATTAATTACTTATTCTTTATTCCTACTTCTTTGATCTAAGAAAAGAATCAACAGGTTAGACAAGGCATTGTGTGATCAAAAGATGTGAGAGGTGTGCTTGGGCTGGAAATGAGTGAAGCATGGGGACACCTGGTATAAAGGTTAAGTTAAAATATAGCTTTGCTAAAGTGATGAGACAAGGGGCCTCCTGCAAAAAGTTGCTTCCTTATAGCACAGGGAACTCTACTTCACTTCGCTGTACAGTAGAAACTAACACAACATTGTAAAACAACTCTACCCCAATAAGAAAAAAATTTTTTTAAAAAAGTTGCTTCCTTCAAAGAGCTGCTTACACACGCCGTATTCAAGACCCATGCCAGGCATTGGGAATAGGAGTATGTGTAATATCCAGGGCACAGTCTTTGACTATCTGATGGATAAGAGAGGATGTCTAGATAGAACCACAGACCTTCAAAAAAATCGCGGTAGCAAAATGAGATAAGTGTTACGAGAAAGATGTGTGCCGAGATAAAGGGCAAAAAGGGATTCTCTTACACTCTGCTGTGCTCTACAAGCAGAGAGCCTAAGAGATACTTCTCATAAAAGAAACCTGGGTGGTGTAACAAACAGAGACAAATGCTATTCTCTTTCTGTAGGTCACTCTGATAGGAGAATGATGAAGAAAAACAAGGAAGCCCAGACAGTTTGGAGTCCAGGGCCCAAATGCCATTCTCGGATCCCATGGTTCCCAGAAACCGTAATCGAGCAGGACCCTATGGGGCCTTTCTGGGACAGATCCCTCCCCCTATGTCCTTTGCCTGCCTCTTGTTTGTAGAAAAAGTTTAGCCTCCTAGGCCTTCCCCGAGTTCCAAAGAATATATTTAATCAGAGAAGTAAGAAAATGCAGAAGGAAAGGAAAACAGTCAAGCAAGACAAAAATAATAATAGTTTAAGCTGTTAAACAAAATCAAGCACCTTTAGTTCCTCCTCAAGGGCTATAGAGAATATTCTGAGCCACGTCCTGTGAGCTGTCTTATAGATACTGAAACCCCCGCCAGGTGGAAGAAGTTAACTGCCTGATGACCAGACCGTAGCCATGGCATAAGCTGCTCCATCTTGCACAATTCCAAGAACCGACCTCAAGGAACTGGGAACAAACTGACCTTGGAACTGAAGATTAACTGGACTTAAAACAACATGATGCTTATCAGACCTCCACATGGCCGATTTCAAGATGATTGTCGGACCCGACTGTGTTGTTCTACGCATAGCCCCTTCCTCTTTCCCCTCTATAATCTCCGAGCAAAACTTGGGGAGTTGGGAGTTGGTTCTTCGGGACATGAGTCCCCCTCCTCCCAGGATTGCAGGCTTCCTCAGTAAAGCTATCTTTCCTTTTACTCAGTACTTGTCTCTCAGTATTGGATTCTTGAGTGACAACCAACAAAACCTGAGTTCAGTAACAAAAAGACGGTGTAATTTGACTGCTTCTAATTCATATCAGGAAGGGTGGGAAGGAACACAGTTTGTAACCCAACCCAGAGAAAGCTCTCTAGCGACCTGGAAGAACAAGATTTACCTGGGCTGAGTGTGCAGGTGGCCAACTCCGGTCTTCGCCAGACTCCTCCACCATGAAATTTGACTCGGTTCAAGTTTTCAGAGAGAGAAGAAAGACCCCAGAGGGTTGTCTGTGCTTTCCTAATGTCACGTTGAATTCATTTCCCTGACTGCAGTTAGAAAGAGAAGGCTTCCTGCCCTTGGGGTTGCATCTACCTGACTAAGGAGGAAAGTGTTTACCTTCTTTCCATGACTTGATCCATTATGGATGACCTTCTCTTTATCCATGTAGGGAAAGCAAGCATCCCCACCCTAGGATTCCATAGGTTAGCCCCTTTGAAAAGCAGGGCGGTTGACCAAGTGTGTTCCATCCCTACAATGGATTCTGACTCAGTATTAAAAAGGAAGGAAATTCGGACACACATTACAAAGTGGATGGACCTTGAGAACACAAGGCTAAGTGAAATAATACAGTCTCAAAAGGACGAATACTACATGATTCCACTTACATGAGGTAACTAGGATAGTACTAAGGTCATCAGATTCAAAGAGACAGAAAACAGAATGGTGGGTGCCGGGGCTGATGGAGGGTAGAATGGAGAGCAAGTTTTTAATGGGTATAGAATTTCAGTTTTGCAAGAAAAAAAGAGTGTTGAAGGTGAATGGAGAATGTTGGTTGTGTAATAACATAAATGTACTTTACTGAACTATAAACTTAAAAATGATCAACGTGGTATATGTTATGTGACGTATATATATATTTTTTTATTTTATAAATTTATTTATTTATTTATTTATTTTTGGCTGTGTTGGGTCTTCGTTTCTGTGCGAGGGCTTTCTCTAGTTGTGGCAAGCGGGGGCCACTCTTCATCGCAGTGCGCGGGCCTCTCACTATCGCGGCCTCTCTTGTTGCGGAGCACAGGCTCCAGACGCGCAGGCTCAGTAGTTGTGGCTCACGGGCCCAGTCGCTCCGCGGCATGTGGGATCTTCCCAGACCAGGGCTCGAACCCGTGTCCCCTGCATTGGCAGGCAGATTCTCAACCACTGCGCCACCAGGGAAGCCCCCGTGATGTATATTTTATCACAACTAAACATCTTAAGGAGGGGAAACTACTTCAGAAACACTGATACAAAATGCAAGGCATTCTTTTTGGCCAGAAAGGACCTTCAAGCACTTTATATGCCCCTGGGTCCATGTATTCACGGACGTCCTGTGGCCAGTCTGTCTGCCAAATATTGTTGTGATAGTCTGGCCTCAAGGGAGTTCCTTATTCAGATGAGAAGGTCATTTCTGAATGCTGGTTGCAGCGACGTCATTTGCTCTTTGATTAAATAGCCCACATGTACTTCTCTGCTGCCCTCTTCCCTCCCCTCAGAAGCAAGGCTGGATTATCCCATGACATAGAAATCAGTGGGTGATGCAAAACCATTCTTTCAAACTCCTGAGATTATTGAAAGGAATCCTTGGGCTGTGAATCAAAACAATTCTGTACAAAACTTCTCTAACCAGGGCAAGAACAGCCACAAAGCAGGCACTACCATTCACGAAACTATAGCCACTCTCCAGAGTAATGCTCCAAGTATAATTTTCCCCCCAGAAAAGAATCACCGGCTTTATTAGAATGAACAATATTTTGCATGCTGTACTGAATATTTTTTACATGATTCACATGAAAATAACCACCAGCAAATCCAGCATTCCAAATGCAATTCCTTTGGCAACCAGGCATTTTCTTACCCTTGTAAACCCATCCCTGAAAAACCCTGATTACTTTTCTTTGAAGTGTATCTGCATAGTAAATGCTGCCTCTTAAGCAAACACCCAGGAATTCACAGCCCCAAGCTTGCTCACTTAGCCCACAGGGATAGGACTTTATAACCTAATTCCATTTAGACTGTCAAGTATTTGAAAACAAGAAGTTACGAGACTGCAATTTCTAATCCTGCCAAGAACAGCTATTAATAGTGGTGAACAAAATATAAAAATGTACATTTTTTTAAAGTGCATCAGCAAATTGGCAAGTTAGTAAAGAATATTCAGTTTCCAAAACTCTGCCCAGTGAAATAAAAAATGCCCAATGGGAGAGCTGTGAGTTTTAGTTTTATTCAGGGACTTAAGAAGTACTATAGCTTGGGAGACGGCCTCTCGGGTAGCTCTGATGAACGGCTCTGAAGAAGTGGCGGTGAGGGGCTCATTATTTGTATGATTTTGGGGAAGGGGTATACCAATCAAGCACACGTTTCGATAGAAGGTTACTGCTAGTCATGAGAAACAGAAAACCTCAGTTAGTATGATTTTAGTGCTTTTCTAAGCATGACAAGATGCAAAAATCCAAGATGGTTAGATATATCTAACCATCCAAGGGCCTCTTTTGCCTGTTTTCCCAAAGCACAGAATGCCTTATCCTAACCCTGAGATCTTTTCAGGACGTACTGTAGGTCAGTGACTGCAGGGGCTAATAGTTTAATCCTTATAGGACCAGATGGTGAGTGACATTTTTTTTTGTTTTATTTACAACTCTAAGCGGAGATAAGAAGTCAGAAAGACATGCTGGGAAGCGTAGAATCTACAGAAATTGAACGACTCCAGCTTCCACAGACCCACAGAGTCTGATATGAGATTCACCCAGCCCACTTTAAAAAATCTCCCTAAAGAAAACTCTCCCAACTGACCACCACAATTGTAGGAAATAATAATAAACGCTTGGTTTTTTTTGTTTGTTTTTGTTTTTTTTTGAGTAGAGTTGGTTTACAATGTTGTGTTAGTTTCAGGTGTACAGCAAAGTGAATCAGTTATACATACACATATAGCCACTCTTTTTTAGATTCTTTTCCCATATAGGTCATTACAGAGTATTGAGAAGAGTTCCCTGTGCTATACAGTAGGTCCTTATTATCAATACTTATTTATTTTGTATGTAGTAGTGTGTATGTGTCAATCCCAATCTCCCAATTTATCCCCCTCCCCTTTGCCCCCTGATAGCCATAAGTGTGTTTTCTGCATCTGTGACTCTATTTCTGTTTTCTAGATAAGTTCATTTAAATGCTTGTGGTTTTAAACCATTAACTGGTGGCTGAATTGTTAGGCAGCAAATCTAATTGTGACCTTTTTGTATCTGAAATAACCGAACACACATAATCTGTACCCACACACTTTATGCTATTAGAACATACATTTTATCCTCGTGATTTGTCGATGCCATATTTGCCAATTCGCCTGCACCTTAAAATATATTGGAAACCCCCGAATCAATACTTGGTGGCACTTTCACAGTCCTCGGGCATGGCTTATAATTACCTCTGTTCTTCGCTTCACCGGGAGAGAGTTCCCAGAATCACGATATCCCAGTTCTGTGCTTTCCCCACCCCACAAGAGAGGTTATAAGTGATGCCGGGAAAGAGAGGGTGCCCAGGCTTCATTACAAAAGCACTTGTCCTGGCACTAACATTTATGTGACCATAGTCTTCAGAAAGCTCTGCGCTACAGGCAGTGAGGAAACAGAGGTATCCACAGGGAACTTTTATTTTATTTTTTTAACTTATTTTAGTGAAGTATAGTTGATTTACGTCAGGTTAATTTCTACTGTAAAGCGAAGTGATTCAGTTATTCATATATATATATTCTTTTTCATGTTCTTTTCCGTGATGGTTTATCAGAGGGTATTGAATAGAGTTCCCTGGGCTCTACAGTAGGTCCTTGTTGTTTATCCATCCTACGTATACTAGTTTGCATCTGCTCATCCCAGCCTCCCACTCCATTCCTCCCCCATCCCTCCTCCCCCTTGGAAACCACAAGTCTGTTCTCTATGTCTGTGAGTCTGTTTCTGTTTTGTAGATAAGTTCATTTGTGTCGTACTTTGGTCTTTTAATTTTTTTTGAAGATGCTGGGTTTTTTTTTGTTTGTTTGTTTGTTTTATTTTACTTTTGGCTGCGTTGGGTCTTCTTTGCTGTGTGCGGGCTTTCTCTGGTTGTGGTGAGCGGGGGCTACTCTTTGTTGCTTTGCACGGGCTTCTCATTGCGGTGGCTTCTCTTGTTGCGGAGCACGGGCTCTAGGCGCGCGGGCTTCAGTAGTTGTGGCATGCGGGCTCAGTAGTTGTGGCTCGCGGGCTCTAGAGCGCAGGCTCAGTAGTTGTGGTGCACGGGCTTAGTTGCTCTGCGGCATGTGGGATCTTCCCGGACCAGGGCTCAAACCCGTGTCTCCTGCATTGGCAGGTGGATTCTTAACCACTGTGCCACCAGGGAAGCCCTGTGTCCTATTTTAGCTTCTCCATATAAATGATATCATATGGTATTTGCCTTTCTCTGTCTGACTTATTTCACTTAGTATGATAGTCTCTAGGTCCATCCATGTTGCTGCAGATGGCATTATTTCATTTTTTTTCATGGCTGCATAATATTCCATTGTGTATATGTACCACATCTTCTTTATACATTCATCTGTCTATGGACATTCATGTTGTTCCAAATTAATTGATTTTGAGTTCATTTACAGGAAGGTTATCTTGGGAGGGGCAGGTCTGACACTACATTACTGTTTCTTATAGTGACTATTCTTTTTTTTAATTTATTTTATTGAGCTATAGTTGATTTACAATGTTGTGTTGATTTCTGCTGTACAGAAAAGTGATTCCATTATACATATATGTGTGTGTGTGTGTGTGTATATACACACACACACACACATCTTCCTTTTCAGATTCTTTTCCATGATGGTTTATCACAGGTTATTGAATATAGTTCCCTGTGCTCTACAGTAGGACCTTGAGGGAAACTTTGTTTTAGAAATAAATGTCCAAGTTCGCATCTTACTCCAAACTTGAGGCTCAACATTAAGAAACCATTCCCCCTAAGCCAATCATAGAACTGCTCCACTCATTAATTAGCAAGCCTGCTGTAGCGTGTGTGCATTAGTTTTACGTTTAAAGAGACCTTACTCTTTTCATAGGAGTGTCTGAAAAGCAATTACAACTTTTAAAGGAGATGTTATGTGCAGATAGAAGTCTACACTGCTCAAAGCTATGTGAGATCCATGAGAAATCTTGTGCTGCCCATTGAGTGGCTTCTTGCTATTTTAATCACAAGGTCTCCTGAATTGCTTACAATGAGTGTATGGGTAATTATGTACTGTGATTATAAAAAAAAAAAGCAAACCTGATGCTGATACCTGACTTGCTCTAACTGACCAATATGTGACTTTTCTACCATAAAAACATACCA
Source organism: Eubalaena glacialis (assembly GCF_028564815.1). NCBI lineage: Eukaryota > Metazoa > Chordata > Mammalia > Artiodactyla > Balaenidae > Eubalaena > Eubalaena glacialis. The sequence goes on along the minus strand of NC_083736.1, from coordinate 2,443,694 downwards.
AAGAATATCGAACCAGAATTTACCAGGAAATACGGCAGAATCAAAACTTCCAGTATTTTTCAATATACAAAGGAATTTGTGTGAATAAAATCTGAGGTCCACTCTTCTGTCAAGGCACAGCTCTCTTCCAGTGGTTACCATGCACACTTCTGTATTCCAGATATTTCCTTCCCTGCCTAAAACTCACTGTCCTATATTCAGATCCCTCTCACTGAGGCACTCCCTTCTAAGAAAACCATGTTTTGCATTTTTAAATAGCCTTCCCTGAAGCAATGGCTTCAACCAAAATAGCATCCTAATATAGAGAGTTCTGGACTCTGCAAGTTGATGGCGGGGAGAGAAAGCCCTATTGATAAGCATGGATCTCTGTGAGCATCCTTCTCAGCCTACGAAGAGATGACACTCTTCATTTGGTCCTTTCCTTATCAACACTGTCAGACCATGAACATCAGCTTTGTTGTAGATTCCTCTCCCTTGGCACTTCAGTAAATTGATGGCTAGATGGGCTGGCGATGCCATTGTTCCTAAACAGCCCTAGATGCTGTGAGAACTTCACAAATTAAATTGTGTTGATAGCATTTCCCGCTGTGTTTCCATTAACTAATGCTCAGTTCTAACTGGCAGCAAAACCCCTACTGAGATCAACCAGAGCTTCATGAATATCAGGGGAGTCTTTATAATCAGCAGCCTCTGCATAGAGAACACCAAATCAGTGATAGAAAAAAGAAAAAAACAATTACAAACTAACAGAGCATTCACAATCAAGGGGAATGCTCAGGGTAAGCGTCAAAACCTTAGAAATTCCTTGATAATTCATTGTGAGAGCAGCTGTGGAAATGGGGCCATTTGGAGGCATACGTACGTAAACATCTCTCCATGCACGTGTGGGGCCAGATTCTTCTGTCATTCACAGCCCTCAAATTACCCTTTTAGTGTAATTGAAATAACAGAGCTTTACACTTCTTTCCTGTCATGGAAATGGCTGGAAATGATCATTGTCATCTTGGTGATCCCACTCAACTTACGTTATCTCAAAAGAAACGGGGAGTGGGGAGGGGCAGAGGTAGTTTTAAAAGAATAGAAGTTATTTCACATATCCAGCTACATGTTTTAGGATTAGAAGGTTTCATAGCATTTAGCATTAATATATTCACTTAATCAGATCATGTATTTTCAGGGGCCATTTTAACATGGAGTTTAATTCTCCCCACGGGGATTTTAATGAACATTTAATTAATAATTCTATTCCCACCTTCTTGTTCCACTATCTTTCCAAGATATGTTTGGTGCCAGGCATACATGTATATATACATATAATCTTCAAATATTATTGTACGTGAGCATCCCAATATACCCTTTTCTCTCAACTTTTGATGCCTCATATTCTAGATATACCTGAGCACTTTTATTCATCCAAGAGAAATTAAACATACCCTAAAAGACTAAAGCTAAGAAAATGCCCACACTCTCATGCATTGATGGGGGGAGCAAGAACTTCTACCAATGAGGAGACACTCAACAGTCCTAGGTGTCTTTGCCACCAAAAGACATGCACCAATGTTTGTTGAATCCTTGGTCATTATTGCCAAGAACTGGAAGCAACCAAAAGTTCATCAACAGAGAATCGATAAACACACAATGCCGTTTTCAGACACAGAAATACGTCATAGCCTTGAAAAGGAAAGAAATATTGAATGAAAGTAGAACTGGTAAAAAGAACAAGAATAAACCTTACAGAGATATGCTGAACTGTTACCAAACACAAGTGTGTGTGCCCGATGCACACTGAGGCCAAACAAACCAAAACCTTTCTCTGCTCCAAGTTTGGAGCAGAGAAAGGTTTATTGCAGGGCCAAGCAAGGAGAACGGGTGGCTCGTGCCCAAGAAACCTGAACTCCTTGATGGTTTTCTGGGAGAAGTTTTTATGGGCAAAATTTGGGTTGAGGGCTGCAGGGCGTGTGACTTTCTTCTGATTGGTTGGTGGTGAGGTCACAGGGCGGGACTCCAGGAATCTTGGGCTCAGCCTGAAGTTACCATCCTCCACCTGGGTGGGGCCTTAGTTCCTGCAGAAGAACTCAAAGATACTGTTACGTGTATCCCTGGAGGGGGAGCCAGGACCCTGCCCCAAGGCTGCACTATTGTGTCTTGACTGCTCCTCCCTTGTCTCTGCATCCCCTCCATTCTCTGATTAGCAACGTTTTGAATCTGCCGTTTTGAACTCAGAGAAGGTCTAGGAAGCTGAATGAAGCCTATTTCCTACAAACAAGAAATGGGGGACAAGGAAAGGACCTCCCTCCCCCTACAGGGTCCTGCTCAGTTTCAGAACCAGAAACCAAGAGTACATACTATGGGGCTCCATTTATAGGAAGCTTAAGGACAAGCAAAACTGAACCACGGTTGTAGAGGCTGGAATAGTTATTACTCAGGGGTTGTGGTATTACATGGCCTTGAACACTAGGGAGATTTCTGGGTTGCCAGGAATGTAGTATATCTTAGTCTGGGTGATCATTACATGAGGGTATACATGTAAAACTCCATCGAGATGTACACTTGAGGTTGGTGTGCTTTCCTGTGTGTGTTGTACCTCAATCAATACGTTTTTTTAAGACAAAAATACAGAAAAAATATTGTTTCACATTTTTAAAAGGAAAGTGAGGATGAAGAAGATAGATTCTAAAAACTACAGATTGTTGGATTTTTTACGCTGGGTCCCAGCAGAATTCTAGAATTATTTCATACAGAGTTTCTGAGAATTGGGACTTATTCTGGATTTACTAGGAGCAAATCATATCCAGGTATTCTGTGTCATGATACATTGCCTGGACTAATTGCTTACATCCATGTCATACATTGATGGTTAGTTTTATATGTCAACTTGACTGGGCCATGGCGCACCTGAATCATGGGTCAAACATTATGCTGGGTAATTCTTGAGAGTGTGTTTGGATGAGATTAACATTTAAATTGGTAGATTGAGTAAAGCAGATTGCCCTCCATGATGTAGGTGGGTCTCATCCGATCAGTGGAAGCACTCAACAGAACAAAAGGGCTGACCCTCCCCAAAGCAAAAGGGAATTCTTCCTGTCTGTGGACTCAGACTGAAACATCAACTCTCTCTGCTCATGAGACCTTCACAGGTTTAATCAGAGAAACAGAACCAAAAACTTCTGGGGCAACAAAAGCACACATACTGACCCCACGCCTGTCTACTGCATTGCCAAGATGAGCAGGGGTGCTCTTTGGAAAGCTGGTTACACGCTAAGAGCAGACCCAGAGCATACAAGGTCAGCATTGCCCTTCCTTGTGGGGGACACAGAGGGAGCTGGGTGACTGTTCGAGGCCACAGTTGGAGTATAAGTATTTACTTTTCTAATTTCGTGTTGCTCTAAAGCCCTATATGCATTATCACGGTCTATCTAAACCCTAAGTATCTTGATCAGCTGACCAAGATGTCCGCAGGATGCTTATGTATCATCTCATACGATCCTGCATATTTGGGGAAAGAAAGTTCTGAAATTGACTTATCACAGTCTATCAAAACCCTAAGTATGTTGACTACCATAACAAAAAACTTTCACTTCATACG